>NC_089252.1:25814411-26114411 GCF_963930625.1 Muntiacus reevesi | reverse complement strand
ACACATTTAGAAAGCAGGAGCTTTAGGGCTGTAATGAATAAAGCTAAAATGGAAGCCTGCAGCATGAGCGGAAATGGTTGCAAGATTAAGCTGTCCTTCAGGTCTGTACCTAAAGCTTGTTTACTCTGTTAAATCAAGAGCTTTGAAAAACCTAAAGAGAAGCATTAAATGGTTTTCCATTGAAGTGCGTCTGAATATTATTCTATTACTAAAGGCATTCATTTTTTAACAGAGACTATATAGAAATAATAGCTAAATAAAGTTGAACGTGTTAGTCGCTCAGTCATGTCCAACTCTTGGT
This sequence comes from Muntiacus reevesi, assembly GCF_963930625.1. Lineage (NCBI taxonomy): Eukaryota > Metazoa > Chordata > Mammalia > Artiodactyla > Cervidae > Muntiacus > Muntiacus reevesi. Next base: position 26,114,110 of record NC_089252.1, on the reverse strand, counting down.
AACCCCATGGACTGTAGCCCACCAGTCTCCTCTATCCATGGGATTCTCCAGGCAAGAATACTGGAGTGGGTAACCATTCCCTTCTCCAGAGGATCTTTCCACCCAGAGATCGAAGCCAGGTCTCCTGCATTGTAGGAGGATTCTTTACAGTCTGAGCCAGCAGAAAGATCCAAAATAAAGTTAAGCATTATTAAGTAGTATAAAGTTAAATAGCATTAGAATATTAAAAATATTCCAAGACAATTACAATGTCTCTCTTAAGAGTTTGCCTTTAATTTGTTCATAAATCTGTTGCTATACTGACCAATAAACAAATATATTTATAAGCTAAAAATGTACAGTTCAGCTCCCAGTTTGCTTCTTCTCCCTTTCACTAAAAAAAACAAACAAAAAACCCCCCAAAATCCTCTTACTGTTCAAAAGCCACCTCTCTACATGCAATAGAATGTGGTATCTCCTCTCTCTGCTAGTACACACCTGACTTGTCAGTTCTTTTGGGAAAGTACATCTCATTTAATTAATATTATTGGGAAAAATAATATTCACCACAGGATGTCCCTGAGCTTTATTTAGAAGTATGAATTTAATAAAGTCACAACCAGGGGCTTGGGAATGGAGAAAATGAAGGAGATGTTGGTCAAAGCGTATAAATTTCCAGCAATAAGATGACTAAGTTCTGGAAATCTCATGCACAGCATGGTGACTGTAGTTAACTGTCATATATTGAATAGTTGAAATTTTCTAAGAAAGTAGATCTTAAATATTCTCACTCCCATAAAAGAAGCATAATTATGTGAGGTGATGGAAACATTAGCTAATGTTACAGTGGCAATCATTTCATAATATATATGTGTATCAAATCATCATGTTGTAAACTTTAAACTTAGTGCTATATGTCAATTATGTCTCAATAGGCTGGGACAAATAAGTAAAACATTTACAAATATATATTCACATGACATATAAATATATGATACAAAGCTTTCTTAGATTGTTTAAATGTATGCAATCTATTTTCTCTTCACATGCATTTTAATTACCTATTGCTTTCTGTTTTTAAAAAATTGTAAAAAATTCCTTCTAGCCTTTGTGTTTATTCATATTTATATGATACATTTTTGTCTGTTGTGTTTTAGGATTCTAAATTAGACCAGGTCATGTCTGTTTTCACATACAATCATATCAGTACATGCAAGTTTTTATTGAAAGAAAATAAATTTTTAAAAATTATGTTTTGTTAAATTATAATTTATTTAAGAAAAATTGGTTCTATTGCTGGAGTCAAATTTTTTTCTGATCTTTATTTGCTGTGGTATAAAATATCTTTTATCTTTAAGATCCTCACATTTTAAATGGGATTATATAGCTCTCTTATTGAATTCCTGAAATGAATCTAGTGAAATATACCAAGTACAAACTGATGATCACCATATAAACCATTTCAGGAGGCAATAATATGGACAAACATAGTTTTACTTCTTATGGATACACGTGGTGGGTGATTTCTTATGACTTAATAATAGCTCATTCTTTTATTAAATGAATCTTTCAAAGGAAGATGACATAATCAGTTAAGGTAATTTTAGTGACAAGTGTTTGTCAAACAAACTCAGATTTTTCTGATCTGCTGGACAATGCAAGCTCAGGTTATCAAGTTCGCCTTCAAATTTGTTAAACCCTTTGACACTGTTTGATAATATTGTATAGACGTATCTTATAGTTTGAGTCTAGACATCGAGTATGTGATTTTGTCTGCGTATGTAGATTTCTTATGTATTTTGCACACGTGTGTGTAGCAAGAATAATAGCTCAGTGAGCCAATAGAGTGCCATCCTGAGATGATCCAGTAGAAAGTCATTGACCTAGAGTGGGCTATTCTTCACTGTGTCAATGATTAGTGTGCTTTGGGGGACTATCAAAGCTATGCAGTTATAGCCCCAGGACTCATCATCAAAAAATTCAAACTGCTCTAAACTGTGGGATCATTAGAGTTATAAAAGGAAGTAATATCAAGAAGACCATGGACATACTACCATATTTAAGGCACTTTTTCACCAGACAAATATCAAGATAAGAAGTAATATCTATCAGCATAAGAGAACAGAAACCTAAAATAGGTACTTCCATGTTTAGACAATTTTTACTTATGCATGAAAGGGAAAACACTTGTATGCAATTAATAGAGAAAATAAAAATGAATACTTGTAAAAGGGATATAATTGTAGACTTTATTGTTTTTTAAGGCAAGTTTCACCACATTTATTCTAATGTTGTGATAACAAAAGATTATAAAACAGCACTATGCAATGATGATAAGTGTTATGACATGAGTATTTGCATTCATCTCTTGTAGAAGTGAAACATTAATTTAGAAATATTAGAAACTTTATAAATATTCATTACCTCAATTGTATCCCTCTATTTCAAAATTAATTTGGAATTCAAAAATGATTAATTCCTAAAAATGTTGATACAATATTAATAAAGAAAAAAAGAAAATGACTTTAATGGCTACACGTGAGGGAAATCTCATGCTAAATACTTGCTTATATGATTTAATATTATACATCAATATAAAGGTAGAAAGAAAAAAGGTAGAAGAAATACTAGGATTATTACATAAACTTAACTATACAATACATTCACAAAATATCAATATCAGGGAATAAATTAAAACTAGTAAGAACAAAATTTAAAACTCCTACTGTATATAGAATATGAGCAATATTCAATTTGTTTATATACTTATTGATTCTCTAAGTTTATTACAATAAACAAAGTTTTATAATCCAAAAGAAAAAAGAAAAATGTAACAATAACAACAAACCTTACATCATCCTTACCCATATTATACTACAAAGCCCAGGCTCAAAGCTAAGAATAATTCTTTATTCCTCTCTTTTCTTAAAACCTCATATGTAAATCAATAGTAAATTATACAGTCTTTGTCTTAAAACTGTTATGTTTAACAAAACTACTCTCTTCACATTTACTGATTTTGTTAATACAATATAGCTTTCTGTAAAGTCAGGGTTCTCCACATAATCTCCCTGTTTTGAGTTTGTTCACAGTTTAATCTTTTCTCTATACAAAATCCAGTGCTATCTGATGCTATTAATGGAATAATGACACTCCCTTGATTAATACTCTATAATTGCTTCTTTAAAAATAAAAATCTTTTTATCATGGTCTGGAAAGTCCAGCGGGATCTGCATCCAGCTAACCTTTCCAGTCTCATCATACCATTTTACAGTCTTCCTCTGGTTCACTACTGTTTGGTCCTACCAGTCTTCCTTGTTCAATCCCTGGGTCAGGAATAACCCTTGGAGGAGGAAATGGCAACCCACTCCAATATTCTTGCCTGGAAAATTCCATGGATGGAGCAACTTGGTGGACTAGAGTCCATGGGGTTGTAAAGAATTGGACATGACTGAGCACACACAGAGACAGCCTTCTTTATGTTCCTAATTGTCACCCTCTTTTCCACTCAATGCCATGTATCTGCTCTACCCAGAATATTCTATCTCTGGCTGGTTTATTGTGGCAGCCATGAGAACTGATCTCCCAGACATCTAACCAGAACAAGGTCTGACAAAGACTCAGCCACTATTCTCTAAAATGGGTATCACCAAGGTCCCCTTCTTCCTACAGGTTGCTCCTGGCCCAAGGATGGACATGGCAAGGATATGTGGGTAGGCTCCTCCCGAGGAGACACAGAGATTCTCTGATGGTTGACCTTGGTTCCAAGACTCCACATGGCCTTGTCAAACTTTTCTTAGGCTGCAGGGAAATCAGGATATTTTCACTTTCAATCTTTCCTTCCTCTAACTTGACTGGGGATCATACTTGTAATGCAGTCTGATGACTCTTTTATTAGACTTGCTAGACTTATCCCAATTTCTCTCACAGGCATTTTCCCTAAGAAAATTTTGGAAAATTTAGTATCATCTGGACATTTGCTTCTCAGAGAATCCTTCACTGATTATTCTGTGTCCCATAATCTGTTTTCTTTTAAACAGTACTTTTTAAAATGCAAAATGTTCCAGCCTATATCTTTACTTTTGTATCAAATTTTACATCACTACAATTTAGCTCCCATGAGAGCAGTGATCTTTTAGTCTGTTCACCAATATATCAGCTGAGTGCCTGATATATAGTAAACATTTGCCACATATTTGCTAAACTAATTTATACTTAAAGTGAAAGTGAAATCTGTTCAGTCGTGTCCAACTCTTTGCAACCCCATGGAATATAGTCCATGGAATTCTCCAGGCCAGAATATTGGAGTGGTAGCCTTTTCCTTCTCCAAGGGATCTTCCCAACCCAAGGATCAAACTCAGGTCTCCCACATTGCAGGTAGATTCTTTATCAACTGAGCCACAACCTGTAACTAATTTGTGATCAAGTGTATAAGTGTGTTAGTCGCTCAGTTGTGTCTGACTCTTTGTGACCGCATGGACTGTAGCCTGCCAAGTTCCTCTGCCCATGGAATTCTCTAGGCAAAAATACTGGAGTGGGTAGCCATTCCCTTTTCCAGGGGATCTTCCTGACCCAGGGATCGAACTCAGCTCTCTTGAACTGCAGGCAGATTCTTAACCATCTGAGCCACCAGGGAAGGCTCTAATGTATAAATCAGACTGTTGTTAATTAGTCACTAAGTCAAGTCTGATTCTTGGCAACCTGATGGACTGCAGCATGCCAGGGCTCCCTGTCCTTCACTATCTCCTGGAATTTGCTCAAACTTATGTCCCTTGAGTAGGTGATGTTATCAAAATACAGTTAAAGATTATGTAGCAGTTGAATAGATCAACAAAATATCCCTATCCATTCTGCTGCCTTACTTTCAATTTCCTTATAGCAACATAGAATTAATCTCATGACACTGATCTACAGGAATATATGTGAATATTTTGGCAGTGTCTAAGTCACCTCTTCGAGCTGAAGTTATATCTTTAAAACTAAAGGGGAAAATTAAAATGAGGATGCTTTCACTCTTCAATTTTCCAACATACCTGGAACATTTTGCACTCATTACTACCACCATCACTTCTCAAAAAAGTGTCTTTCATGTCCTTGTTGTAACACTCTCATTGTATTCAGTTCTGTAAACCTCCTCTACTGCTGGCTCTACTTGATCTTCCTCATTTGTGCACGTGACATACCGACGCTCAAGTTTAGGTTTTACCTCTCTCTCTGTTAACTCACCTATTTTTAACAACTTCAACCATCACACTTATACAGGCATTTCTAAAGTTTACCTCCTGATAGTATATATCTCACATAAAATGTATATAAATATTTAAATAATGTCTGGTATAAATTTAAGTTCATTGCTAATTTAAATAATATTTAATACAATTTTAATTTCATACTACTTAAATATAAAATATCTAAAAATTTCAGGTTCATAGTACAGAAAAAGCCTGAGCTTTATAAGGACCTCATTAAAATTATATGTCTATCACTCAGTAATTCTATGAATTTGGGCAACTTTTTCAGAGCATCCTGAAGTCCAGGTTTTGTCATTTAAAGAAACTGATATAATGAGGACCACCTCACTGAAGTTTTAGTTTTTGTCATGCATTACAAGCTTAATGGTATGCTCTTGCTAATGCTATTACATACATAGATTCTGGGATGCATGACAACTCTTTCACAAATGTTTGCTTAATTGTGTAAATTTAAATTCTTAGCTTTGTACTTTTAAATGCAAAATATAAATTGAAATAGATTATAATAAGTACAAAAAGATCAAATATATGAGAGAATTTGTTGATAAATAACTATTTTTTTCTCTTAATATGACAAAAAAGAAACTCAGTAAGTTAACTGTTTTCTAGTCATAATCCAAATCTCTGGCAGTCCGGGTGGTGTTTATAGCTGAGTGACACTACCTCATCTGGTCCACACGTGGCTTAAACTTAACGGTTGAGGAAACTGATGAAGTGGTAGCTTACAATTGTTCACAAACAAAAGGAGGGAAGCACTTACACCACATGTGGCATTCAGGAAGCACATGGTGTGGGGCTGCCCATCACATGGTGTGGGGTCACCTTCTGTCTGCAGCTGTCCAGCACTGAAGGTTACTACGTTCAAGGTTAATCCCACACTTTGCTCTCTTCCCTAGGTTACACAGTACTGCCAACGTGGGGGCGTCCCAGATGGCTCATTGGTGATGAATTTGCCAGTCAAGCAGGAGACAGGTTCAATCCCAGGGTCAGGAAGATCCCCTGGAGAAGGACATGGCAACCCACTCCAGTATTCTCACCTGGGGAATCCCATGGACAGATGAGTCTGGGGGGTCTACAGTCCAAGAAGTCACAAAGAGTCGGATACAACCTAGCGACTAAATAGCAGCAGCGTCAATGTGAAAGCGCTGACTTCACAAAATGCCCGGAATACAAAAGATAAGTGTGCGCTTCTTTCAGGAAACTTACTCTTTTTCAAGGTGTGCAGCAGTTTTACTAATTTAGCAAGATACTAAAAATATGCACCTGTGCTGGTGCTAAGTCACTTTCAGTCGTGTTCGACTCTTTGCAACCCCAGGGACTGTCCGCCTACCAGGCTCCTCTGTCCATGGGATTCTCCAGGCAAGGACACTGGAGTGGGCTACCATTTCCCTCTCCTATGCATCTGTAATCCTCTGATTTAAGCATAAATGTTAAGTTTACCAGAATATAAATTGAGATATTTATACCAGTGAACTCTTTCTGTTAAAAAAAAATAGAATTGGGCTATGCAGCTCTGAGCGAAAGGTTTCCAAACAGACTGCAATTTGTATAGTGCCCACAAAGAGCATAGAACACGGATAAACAAGTTCTCCTTATTAATGACGTAACGGTAATGTTTAGTAGGTTTAGGATATATATACAATGCATTTATAGTAACTTTAGATTCCATGTAAGAGAATTACTTAATGCTGTTAAATTAATTAAGAATTTATTTTCAACATTAATTCTTAGATACTTTGTGGAATCCAGAATATTTTGAAACATAAATTTCTGAGGCTGAAACCAGATTGAGAGAAGATATTTTTTTCTAACCACTATTATGTTAAAAGTGCAGTCTTCAACAAGGAGTTCAAGTCCAATATAATGTATTGGAAAGTTCTATGTGGGATGCCACACATATTGACTATAAGAAGTAAGTTGATGTGGTACTTTTGGGATATTATATATGGTGAAAGCATAAAACATTCATCTCTGTTTGCGCTAAATAGACCCAAAGCATCTTTTCTTTAAGTGTGATGATATAATCTTGCAAAATGAATATGCAATAAACACAAACTAGTAAAGTTATTTTTACTTGATGACTATTACCATAACTTTAAACATATAAGTTTCCCACATATAGAGTGATAATATGTCAAAATTTTAGCTTATTAATAAGAGAAAATTAAGATGAAAAGGCTGAGGCAAGAGTTTGAGAAACTGATCTTTTGATATAGATATAGGTATGAATAAAGATATCAGTTCAGTTCAGTTTATTCAGTTCTGTCCGACTCTGTGACCCCATAGACTGCAGCACACCAGTTTTGACTAGATGGACCTTTAGAAGGTTATAGATCCTACAGTAAGATTACCAGGTTAAATTTAAGACAGACTAATCTTTCATAGAAAAATAAAACAAAAATTTGGGGTTATTTCATCTAATACAGAAGAAAAAATGAATTTTACTACTTTGCATAGGTTGACATCTAACCTTAAAAAAGCTAAGCATTAATAAATACTCTATATTAATAGTTACATTTTTTACTCAGATTTTTCTTATATGGATTTATTAAGAACTGTTCTAGTATGGCACTATAGGAACAAACCATTATTATTTATTTATTAGCTTACTTGCAAATTTTATATGCTAAGTCGCTTCAGTCATGTCTGACTCTTTTGACTCCATGAACTGTAGCCCGACAGGCTCCTCCGTCCATGGAGTTCTCCAGGCAAGAATATTGGAGTGGGTTCCCATTTCATCTTCCAAGAGATCTTCCCGACCCAGGGATTGAACCAGTGTCTTCTGCATCTACTGCTTTACAGGCAGACTCTTTACCACTAAAGCCCCCTACAAATTCTATATACTTTTTCTTAAAAGTGGTTACTGATAGTTTAATAAAGATTAATTTACTAATGTCTTAATAAGTAACTTTTATTGAGGAGTCTGTTAAACATAATAATATTATTTTTGGTGCACATGGGTAAAAAACAGATCTAAATTTAGTTAACATACCTTTCAACTCAATATTGTAACAAAATTATTTTAAATTTAAGTACTTCAAATCTCTCCACTGAGATTAATTTTTCACATCGGACATATTTTCATGTCCTGTGAACAGAATAGGAAATTGTCTTTGCTTAAAATTAGCATGAAGTTAGGCTGAGAGTGGGTCTGAGAGGTAATTTCATTGGCATCCAGTCAAGAGTGTAAAAGGAAAACATATTTCTTATTACCTATAATTATAACTCAATAAATATAGCTCAGTAATCCAATAATTATTTCCCAATAATTTCATTTAACTCTTAAACTCACATTTTCACTGGTGGTTTTTAATCAAAATATTGCCAATTAGTGATTCACTTAGTTATTTGTCAATAAAACCATTATTTCATTAAATAATTTTTAGTGAGTAATAATATACAGGCATGTATTGAATATACTGGTTTTAAATAAAACAGAGCTGAGTATTAATGAGAAGCAAATTTATTTAATAAATGATCCCATAAACAAGCACCTAAAAAATCTACATGAATATTTATGTACATAAATAATCAAAATATAAAATAAATGCCAGAATACTAATAAAAGTAAAATTAAAGCCATGAGCTTAAGAAACATATTTCTTGCAGTGGTTGATAAGGTCTTTGCAAAAGTTTCAAATTTATTTTCTTACTTCTTGGTGAGGGATACTGTTATATACTAATTTTAAAGTATATTTACTTTTTGACTTAATATTTAAATGAATGATTACTGTTAGAAAAAATAAACATACCAATAATATTTCTCCTTGAACTCTGCTGCCCTCGTCACTCTGTTGTGAGGAAGAGGAACAGAGAGGAGTAGAATTTTTTTTTTCTTTAGTCCATTCCCAGTCTTCACAGTACTTCAAGCAAAGGTTCACTGGCCAAGTTTTTCTGAATCTTCTCACTTTTAGATAAATTTTGCCCTGCTTAAAACCTAGAAAAGGGTTAGTGGCTCTTATCTTCCTTTACTTTGGCATTCTGCATAATTTCATTTAATCTCATAATCACTGACTGGTATAATTGAAAAGGGAGTATTCTTTTAAACTTTAAGCTTTTTGTTTTGTATTGGGATATCACTGATTCACAATGTTGTGGTAGTTACAGGTGAACAACGAAGGGACTCAGCCATATGCATGACTCTGTTCTCCTCTGAAAAGGGATTTTATAATAATATTTTCATAAATATATAATTTATATAACATTACTTTAAAATAAAACATATACTATATTTAGTGGAATAAAATGTGGTAGTGCATGTACTTTGACTGCTGTTTTTAACCACAGTTTCTATCATTATTCTTAATGTCAAATAATTGAACAATCATCTTTGAAAATGAGAACAAGGCATGGAGGTCTACAAGCATTTCATTAATACCAACTTATCCAATCACTAATGTAACAAATATGTATTGTGTAAATGCAATTTCTTTATATATGCATGTATGTATATGTTTTTTTATCTTTGACCTCTTTCATCATTTCTCCCCACCACGCACCCAGCCTTCTGGCAACTATCCAATTGCTCTTTGTATGAACTTGGTGTTTTTTCTTTTAGATTTCACACATAAAAGAGATCATATAGTACTTGATATATTTCATATCTGTCTGACATATTTCACATAGCATAGTGCTCTAGAGGCCCATTCACGTTATCATAAAATGATAAGACTTAATTCTGTTATAGGATTGAACAGTGTATATATATATATATATATATATATATATATATGTATGTATGTATATATACAAACTTTCTTTATCCATTCATCCATCCATGGATACTTATGATGTTTCAATATGATATCTTGGCTATTTAAACAATGCTGCAGTGAAGTAAGACAAGTCAGGTAATTCTGATTATAAGTTTAATTTTGGAAATTATGTGTCAAAATATCATTGTAGATGATTTAGTCATCTTCCTACAAAATCAAGAGAATAAATAAAAACACTAGCATAAATGTTTAAAACATTTAAAACAAAATCAAATTGTTTATAAAGTTGTATTTTATTTTTATTTATTTTATTTTTGAGGTTTTTATATTATGGAGAATTTCAAACATACAAAAAGTATCAGGCTATAATAAACCCTTGTTCTGCCTCAAATTAAAGTTTATTCTGTACCACCTATAGTCCCACATTCTCTTCCCATATAATTCTGAGAAAGCTTTTCCATTCATCCATCAAATTTTAGCATGCATTTTTAAAGAAGTACTCCACTTAATTAGCTAAAAGGTAAATAATATTAACACACCTGAAAAAATTATAATAATTCCTCAATAGATCAAATGTTCTAGTTCCTATTCTAATAATTATTCAGAATTTCTATTCTCAGTTATTCAAAACCAGAAAATATTTCAAGTTCTCTTCTCCATAATGAAAATGATTTTTATATTTAACTTTCACCTTCATTTTTCTCTATATATTCTTTTGCAAGTTTACTTGTTATTCAGATACCTTCTTCTACAAATTAGTTTACAAACTGTAATGTAACTAGTCAGTGTATAAAAAGTAATTGACCACAATAGTATATACAAAAATTGTGGTACATACTTTGTGAAGGAAAAGATAATCAAGTCATAGATTTTAACCTCTTGGAAATAAAAATATAATTTAAAAAAATGTCTTCCTATATTTTTAATAATTTACGTGATTGCTGTATACAACTTAAGGCAAGGCCATTGGCCTAATTTTCACATAATTACTGCCCTAATTCATAACTTCTTGATATCCATAAAACTCTGTCTCACATTTCTTCCAGAGGTTTTTGCGCCCCCTCATTCTAAAGTAACACACAGAGCATTCTGTTTTTCCTGGAGCGTATTACTGCAATAGCATAGTATTGCAAGGTGACATTCAGAGAAAGAAGTTGATGCAAGTAGAGGTATTCATCTTGTGCTGAGCTTGCAAGCATTTAGGGTTTGAAAACGCTCTTTCTCATAGTGTCCAGTGATGCTAGATTTCAGATGCAGCAAACTGCAATATACACTGAGTCTTATATTGTGCTCTAGGCTATAACTGATAGAGTTTAGTTTACCATCATAAATAGTTTGAATTATATTTTCTAAATGCATTTTTTTTCTAATTTCCTACCGTAGGCAAACCATCTGTGAGTTGCTGCTGGTTCCCCCACCCCCACCCCCCTGCCCCAACTAGACTTCATCTTCATCAAATGTCTGCTGAACAGAGGCAATATATGACACATTTTTTTTTTTACAAAACTGACACAATATTATTAGTGATATGGAAGATACTTATAAAAACTGCAAGATAATACAAGGGTCTAGTTTGACATTTCACAAAATTTAAAGTGTGATATGTAACAAATGAAGAATTTAGAATTTAAACTTCACTTATAAATTAGAGATTATTGATTTAGTGAATTTTCAATAACTATTACTAACACATTGGAATCTTTCTCACTGAATTTTAGCTTATTTATTGCTAATCAACAAACTGAAGTTTTTTGTTACTCAAACTGACTGTGTTGAAGAACATTCCATAGATGACTCAGTCTCCATATACCAATGGAGACAATAAATTTACTAAAATTTATTAGTGTCCACTTAGTACTATGATGCTTAATCCTTGTAAGAGTTTTACAATTCCATTGAGGAGGCAAATTGAACAAAAAAAGTGAAAGTGTTAGTTGCTCAATTGTGTCTGACTCTTTGTGACCCCATGGACTGTAGCCTTCCAGGCTCCTCTGTCCATGGAATTCTCCAGGCAAGAATACTTGAGTGGGTTGCCATGCCCTTTTCCAGGGGATCTTCCTGACCTGGAGATCAAACCTGGGTCTCCCACATTACAGGCAGATTCTTAACTGAACAAAGATAGCTAATAATAAAAGTCAGTGAATGATATATTCAATATATATGTACTGATTTGGGGGAGTGTATATGCTAAGTTATACTCCTTATGCCCTTGGAACCTGTTTCTTGGGCATAAGGAGCATAACCATAAGAATCAGAGGGTGTGAACAGAGAGTCATCAAAATCTACATACCTCATAAAAATTTGAGTACATAAATAATATTAGAGATCACAGTGGTATAGAGTATCTCAAATGTACTCAAATACACATAATCAGAACAGAGTAGGCAGAAACAGATAGCTTTCACAGCAGAGGAGGCAGGAAAAAGAAAACAAAAATCATTAAAATACAGCTGTGTGCTAAGTTCCTTATATACTGGATCTCATTAAAACTTCTCATCAATATTTGAGGCTAGAAAGAGTAAATTATTTCCCTAAGCTCATATAACTAGTAATAGTATATAGTACACAAGACAGAAAATCTTAGATGTTTGACTACAAAATAAATGTCATTTGCATGACATTATTTTTTTTTCATCCAGTGACCATGCAAACAGTTAGCTAAAAGGAAGTTCACTGAAACTAGTACAGATAAGAACAAGAACAGAGGAAGTTACAGGCTTATCCTTGAACTTGAGGCAGCTTTCCATCTCATCCTCAATTGCCTCATCTTTCTCTTTGAGATCCAATCTTGACCCCCTGTGTTTAATGATGACAATTAAATCTGGCTGTCTTGATAGTTATCTGAGAGATGAAAGCATCATAGTTCTCTGCCAGAGAGACATTTGTTACTGGGAGGTTCATATGAGGGTATTTAAATAAGGGAGTTGATAGTGTGTTCTGCTGTAGGCAAGATATAAAGAAGAGATGATCCATAAATACATTAAAAATGAACAAAAACATATATTCCTAAAAGGGGAATGTACTAATATTTCAAAAATCTCTATGAAGCAGGGACGTTCAAATTAATATATATCACATCATCAGGTAATAATATAGGAGAAATAAATCTTCTGAAGCATATTCTTTTATTCCTACCCTTACTGAAAAACCATTTTTCCTGTGGCAAAACTGTAATTCACGCTCTAGTGAATTCCCTCTCTAAGAATGCTATATAGTGACTTTACCATGAAGAGCTCAAAATGTCTTTAGGAATTTTATCTTATTAATTCTCACACCCCTGTAAGGCAGGTGGAAAGAATTACTGTCCTCATTTAATAAACTGTCAAGATAGGACACTATGTATTTAAATGGAAATAAAGACCACAAGATTACAAAGATCTCTGAGTAACATTGAGGATATTTGACTTGATTAATCCACTAATCACTCTTCTCCTAACTTTATAAATTTATATTGACTTTTTTACCACATCAAACATTTGTCAGTAAATATCTACTGAGTGGTCAGGTTTAAAACCTGCTAACCACTGTTCTCTTCCCTACTTTCTTCACCTTCATTGATTCCATGGTTTCTTTTTTATACCTGTAGCTTTACATAATAATGTATGTGGTTTATTTCAACCTTAAAACTGGCCTTGTTTAATTGATAAATTATATAGCCACTCTAGTTTTAATGGACTTGGCTTGATAAATGCTGATCAGAATTTTAAGATACTTCTTTTGAAAATTAAATTCAGATTCATGTTTAACCCAAAGTCATGGTGTCTTTAAGCATAAAGATCGTATATATCAATGTTATTTTACTATTATGTACATGTAATATTGTAATCTACATTGATTATAGGGTAAAAAGTTAAGTAGGTAAACCTAATCTAGATTGATTTATTTCTTTTATTTCTATTTAAATCATTCCACAGCCTCTTCAATCTCTGCTGGCATCTAAAAATCAATGAGCCAAGGATTCTACAGCCCATTGGCAAGTGCCTATCACTCTTCAGAATTTCTGAAAAGGCAGAATGATTAATTCATTGAAATTTATTGCCCAGGAAGTATCAGAGGTGGCAGATGCTTTTCTCAATAGTGATTTACACTGAGAAGGAAATGAAAATCCTGGCTATTTTAATTAAGTGAATGCACCACTAAATCCAAGATGTTTTCTTTCCCTTGTAATTTCTTTAAGGAGCAAAAGTGTTCTTGGCCTGTTTTTCTTTGTTTTGTTTGTTGATGACATAAATTTTTGCCACTTCTTTTCTTTGTCTTAATGGGGTAGATATCCCCGAAGATTGCTGTCTTGGGAACTGATTAATCTCTTGTCATTAAAGCTCTCTACTGACATTACAGAAAAGCTGTTGGGATCTCTTAATTAGCTTAGAAATTGGAAACTTCAGATGAGTACAACTAAACTTCAATCCTAACACTATCCTCAGGGTATATTAACAAGGCAAGATTTTCCAGCATCTCAGGACTAATAGTTTTTTTTTTTTTATTCAGATATGTTTTCATCACACAGATTTTGCAGGAATATATACATCTGGCTTAATAACACTCAAAACTGCTAATATTAAATATTTCAGAATATTATACAAGTTGAACTCATTAGCAGTAACTTATTCCTATCATTTTTTCAGTGATTAAAAGTGATTGGTTTTTAAGAGATTTACAAAGTTGATTCAGTCTCCTTTTTCTAAAAATTGTACTCAGTTTAACCAGAAATAAGTATTATGACTTCAGAATTCTCATATAAATCACATTTCAGCCTTTCAAAACAGATGTTTTAAAAAATTTTTCTTACAATTTATTTTTTTCCTAAAACATGTTAGCTATCAGTAACACACTACCAGTGCTCTTACATAACTGAACCTATTCCATTAAGTAAACTGTGACATTATAATAGTGCTCTATTATTACAGTGGTTAAAATTCCATTTAAATATAAGCACATAAATATTGTGCCCTATCAACTCTTGCTAGTTTTTTTTTTCTGATTTAATAGATTTAGATGTCTAAAAAGGAATAGACTAATCTTATATAAAATTTTCATTGGTTCAAAATACATATTATCATCTCATATACCAATATTTCCCTTTCCTTTTCCTCTTGTTTGACATGAAGAAATGACAATAGCTTTATATTCAGTTACTAATCTCTTTCCCAAATATAAAATTCAATCATAACAAAGGTAAAGAAAAAGGGCTGACATAATTCAACTTCACTATTTTTCACTGTGTTTCTTATCAGGCCTCCAGACCTGATTAATTTTAAATCAAAATATGTATCAGAAGTTATATCATTGTCTTTATATATTTACTTTAAACTTATTTCTCTGAATTTTTATTTCTCAATGAAATTCTATGGAAAAGTGAATATTTGAAAGATTAAAAGTAGAAAACGTTTAAAAGATAAATAGCAACATACATATCACTTGATTTTCAAAACAAGCAGACATATTTTTATGGAGCACTTCCTAGTGCAAAGAGCTAACTACAGTGAAATATATTGTGCAATTTATTTTCAGAAACTATGACCGGTACTCTTGTAAGTACATAAATGCCTTTCCATTGAAATGCAGAGAAAAGGGGGAATTAATTTCTATTGAGGGCCCATGAGAATGTATTCAGGAATGCATTCTACAACTTGGCTTTGGAAAAACAAATGTGCCAGATATAGATGTGGAAATTGTTTGAATGAGATCTTGTGATGCAGCAAGATGTCTTCAGAGACTGCTAAGTAGGGCTAGACCTGGGTAGTGAATTGATGATGCAGCAGAGGTAGGTTGGAATTGTATTATAGTGGCCATGTTTTTCTATATTATGGTACCTGGACTTATTCTGAGTGAATATTTCACAATTTTATTCAAAGTATCAGGGATTCTACAAAACCATAGATGTAATATGCATTTAAAGATGTAAGAAATCTAGAATGCACTTAATCTAAGCTCATATTCCAGAAGAAAGTAGGGTAGACTAATTGAGGAAATCAATAAATCACAGCTGGTGAGTGACAAATGTCTATTATACCTACAGCATCCAATGAAGATATATCATATATATCTAATCAATATTCTTATACACAAACATAAGTCATGTTAGAGAAGAGGGAGAGGAAAATGACCTGTTTAGGACAGAAACTATAGAACCAATATCTTTGTAATGTAAAATCTTTGCCACATAAAAGACCTTTAACTCTTTCAGAATCTTAGTTTATTCTCCTCATGTATGAAGGATGGATATTTGTAAAATCACATATTTGTACAACAGTAAGAACAAAAAATACATGAAAACATGTAAAATAGTAAAATTTAAAGTCAGCAATTGTCATTTTATTAAAATATCAAAAAAAATTGAGATAGCAGGCTTCTTGAGTGAACTCTTGTCTTTATCAAGTTGACATTGAGTTTTATACATGGCTCAATAACTTTACTTCTTAATATATTTAAAATCATATCAATTAAAGCTATTGAGTTTTATTAAGCAGTAGGTGTTGTTCCCAAAGAATCAAAATATGTGCTAACTCAAATTCTCCAAAAGGTTTCTCTTGTTCATATTTTAGGCATACTATTTATAATAAAATATATCATAATAATCTTGAAATTTTATGTGACTTCAGTGCTAAGCTCTCTTCATTATTGAGTTTAACATGCAGCTAATATTAATGCATATGACCTCCAAGAATTAAATATATATAAAATATATGCATATTTCCATGAATTTTCTCAAAATGTATTCCAAATTCTAAATTTTTTAATGGCTCTGTAGAATTACAGTTACTACTGTCTACAACATAAGAGATAAATCCTCCACCTTTTGAAATAATACAAAGGATGCTGATTATATATAGTCAACATTTTTGGAAGTGATTAGGTTGGTTCTATTGCATTTTTAACTTTTGTGTGAAACTATTTTCTTCATCAGTTATATACTACAGATGTAAATTGTGTTCACATCTCCCAGTGCTGTTGGTGATCAAGTACAGCTAAACTTCTTTGTATTAAGAAAAAAACACACATTAAAAAACATGTTTTAAATGCAGATATCTTTGGAAGTTAACAGAAAAAGCTGTATGGAATTGAGATTCAATTTGTTTATGAAAATACTCCCTCTTCTTCTCCTTTTCCTTCTCTTCTCCACATAGGTTGGTGTTGGTTTAGTCGCTAAGTTGTGTCTGACTCTTGCCATCCCATGGACTGTAGCCTGCCAAGCTCCTCTGTCCATGGGATTCTCCAGGCAAATTATTGAAGTGGGTTGTCATCTCCTTCTCCAGGGGATCTTCCCGAACCAGGGAATGAACCCAGGTCTCTTGCATCGCAGGTGGTCTCCTGCACTGCACATAGGTTCAGTTCAGTTCAGTCACTCAGTTGTGTCCACCTCTTTGCAACCCCATGAACCGCAGCACGCCAGGCCTCCCTGTCCATCACCAACTCCCGGAGTTTACCCGAACTCATGTCCATGAGTCGGTGATGCCATCCATCTTGCCCTCTGTCATCCCCTTCTCCTCCTGCCTTCAATCTTTCCCAGCATCAGGGTCTTTTCAAATGAGTGAAGAACAATTATTCCCCTGTTGAAATTATTTGGGATAAACAACTCAGGAGAGAAGAGTCCCACTGTCATTAACTATGTGTCTGGTAATTTCTGAGATTCAGGCATTTGCACAATGGTGTGCATGTATGAATGTGTGTGTGTGTATGCATGTGTATGTACCTAGGTATGTGTGTTCCTAGGTGTTTTGGACAGAAAATGGGTACTTCTGGAGACTGCAAGAGTCCATTTTTTCCAGCACCATCAATAAAAGCACATAATAGCAAATTGTAGGAAAAGAACATCCTTTCTAGTCATAGGCTAAAATCTATCTAAAGTAAATACGTGATATGCTCCTAGGTTTAGATGTTTCAAATTTCCTTCAAGATCATTAAGCTTATGGAACCTCTTATAAAGCAATTACAAACACCTACAGTATAAGTAACACACTATAAATGAGACAACTCTTCTACTTGAAAATCTTAGGGTCACTGAATTTTTATTAAAATACTGACTCAGACATAGAAAGGTTTAGAAGAAAAATGTTATCTTCTGGCATTATACCAAGTCTAATTTTTAGGAAAATTGCTAGTGCATTACATCAAAGAAACAGAAAGCAAAATCAACCAACCAAACAAAAGTGAGAGTCACTTAGTCATGTCCGACTCTTTGCAATTTCATGGACTATACAGCCCATTGAATTCTTCAGGCCATAATACTAGAGTGGGTAGTATTTCCTTCGGGGGAATCTTCCCAACCTAGGAATCAAAATGAGGACTCCCACACTGGAGGCAGATACTACCAGCTGAGCCCCAAGGGAAGCCCAAGAATATAGGAGTGGGTAGCCTACGCCTTCTCTAGCAGATCTTCCCAACACAGGAATCTAACCAGGGTTTCCTGAATTGCAGACAAATTCTTTACCAACTGAGCTATCAGGGAAGCCCACCAAATAAAAAAAACTCTCCAGAATTCTAATAAAAATTAGTGAATACATACTAATTTTGATTATCTCATGTAAACTAGAAACAAATGAACAAATCTAAACACTAGTCACAGGAACAACAAAAAAATAAATACAAGTTTATCTGCACTTGCATATTTATATGCTGATGTACAGTGAAACTTAAAATTGTGAGATAGTGGCTCTGTATATCTCACTTTTGTAATAGTTTACATTTATATCCTTGCATGCATGCATGCTCGTCCCCTTCAGTCATGTTCAATTCATTGAAAACCTATGGACTGTAGCCTGCCAGGCTCTTCTGTCCGTGGGGTTCTCTAGGCAATACTAGAGTGGGTGGCCATGCCCTTCTCCAGGGGATTTTCCCAACCCTGGGATTGAATCTACTACTCTTGTGTATTCTGTACCTTAGGTAGATTTCTTACCCACTCAGTCACCTGGGAAGCCCACATTTATCTCCTTGTGTGAACTTAACAATTATGTATCTGAAAGTTTCAGGCTCCTTATTGAAATAACAGTTGGCCGATTTTTGTGTATTATGGTATTTAAAACCTGACAGTTCTGTGCTATATATAGAGCTGTCAAAATTCTTTAGATAGTCTTGGTATTTAGGATGAATTTTGCTTCCTGAAAAATAGAAAAAATATATTGAAGAACACATGGATAATCTCAGAGATTATTATAAGACTGTAGCATTATTGTACTTGGGCACCTCACGACTAAACTAAAATTGACTGAAACAGAAAAGAATATGATTGCCCTGATGAAAATAAGAAATCTTTAATTAGGTTCAAAGGGAAGCTGTAGCAATCAACAGAGCAGCCTGACAATTGGGATTCTGTCAGGAGATTGTCTCTATTACTCGAGAGTGACAAGGAATCTGGACGCGAATGACAGCAGATGGCAGAAAAATAATTTTGCAAGAAACATATCTTTAAAGCTCTAATTAAGCATAATGGCAAGATAAGCAAGTGTAACCTGCCGAGAAGCAAGGAATACGTGTTCTCACTCCAACTTTATCTTTCTTTGGGAAGTTTAAGTAAATAATAGTACTCTTTGAAATAAATCAGGTATTTAAACATGTGTTTTATTAACACCTTAAGTGGACAAAATTCTCTGCTAATACTCTGCCAATAATAAACAGCTTTTTTTTTTTTTTTTTGATTTGTTATTATTAGTTGAAGGCTAATTACTTTACGATATTGTAGTGGTTTTTGCCATACATTGACATGAATCAGCCATGGATTTACATGTGTTTCCTATCCCGATCCCCCCTCCCACCTCCCGCTCCATCCCATCCCTCTGGGTCTTCCCATTGCACCAGCCCTGAGTGCTTGTCTCATGTATCCAACCTGGGCTGGTGATCTGTTTCACCCTTGATAGTATACTTGTTTCAATGCTGTTGTCTCAGAACATCCCACCCTCGCCTTCTCCCACAGAGTCTAAAAGCCTGTTCTGTACATCTGTGTCTCTTTTTCTGTTTTGCATATAGGGTTATCGTTACCATCTTTCTAAATTCCATATATATGCATTAGTATACTGTTTTGGTGTTTATCTTTCTGGCTTACTTTACTCTGTATAATGGGCTCCAGTTCCATCCATCTCATTAGAACTGATTCAAATGAATTCTTTTTAATGGCTGAGTAATATTCCATGGTGTATATGTACCACAGCTTCCTTATCCATTCGTCTGCTGATGGGCATCTAGGTTGCTTCCATGTCCTGGCTATTATAAACAGTGCTGCGATGAACATTGGGGTGCACGTGTCTCTTTCATATCTGCTTTCCTTGGTGTGCAAGCCCAGGAATGGGATTGCTGGGTCATATGGCAGTTCTATTTCCAGTTTTTTAAGGAATCTCCACACTGTTATCCATAGTGGCTGTACCAGTTTGCATTCCCACCAACAGTGTAAGAGACTTCCCTTTTCTCCACACTCTCTCCAGCATTTATTACTTGTAGACTTTTTGTAAAAGAATGAAACTAGAACATTTTCTAACACCATACACAAAAATAAACTCAAAATGGATTAAAGATCTAAATGTAAGACCAGAAACTATAAACCTCCTAGAGGAGAACATAGGCAAAACACTCTCCGACATAAATCACAGCAGGATCCTCTATGACCCACCTCCCAGAATATTGGAAATAAAAGCAAAAATACACAAATGGGACCTAATTAAACTTAAAAGCTTTTGCACAACAAAGGAAACTATAAGCAAGGTGAAAAGACAGCCTTCAGAATGGGAGAAAATAATAGCAAATGAAGCAACTGACAAAGAATTAATCTCAAAAATATACAAGCAACTCCTGCAGCTCAATTCCAGAAAAATAAATGACCCAATCAAAAAATGGGCCAAAGGACTAAACAGACATTTCTCAAAGAAGACATACAGATGGCTAACAAACACATGAAAAGATGCTCAACATCACTCATTATCAGAGAAATGCAGATCAAAACCTCAATGAGGTACCATTACACGCCAGTCAGAAACAGTTTTATAACTAAATCGTGTACATAACTGCTTAATTTCTAAAATCTTTAAACTACCCAAAATAATGAAAGTAGTATTCGAGTCAAGCATATTGCATTGTGGGCTTCCCAGGGGCATTTCCAGTGCAGGAGATGTAAGAGGAGAGCATTCAATCCCTGGGTCAAGAAGATCCTCTGGGGGATGACATGGCAATTCACTCCAGTATTCTTGCCTGGAATCCCATGGACAGAGGAGCCTGGCAGCCTACAGTCCATGGGGTTACAAAGAGCTGGACAAGACTGAAGTACCTTAGCATGCATGCACGTATTTTATTGCAAAAATTTTAAACTGTGTCTCTAACATGGTATGTGATATAAAGTGTTGGACTTGAAACTTTTCTTCAAAAGTGATAGTTTTATTTATTAAGGAAGTAAGACCAGCCAGTTTCCAGAGGTTATTTAGAGTATTTCTTATACTTCAAATCACAGGATTATTTTTAGTAATTTAAGTGTTTACAGCTAAGAAATTCTCTGAACACAGTGAATTAATCTGAATTATCAATTATTTTAAAAAAAAACTTAGAAAAATAAAACAGCAAGAAAATAATAATGAAGAAAGAACAAAAATGAATTAGCTTGTTAAATTCACCTAAGAATCATTTTTAAGAGAAAAGCAATAAAGTGTGCATGAAAATAAAAGAAAGTACAAGCACACAATCAGAATTTTAAAAGGTGAAACAGACAAATGCAAGAGAAATTCAAAAATTTTTAAGAGTAATATGATAAATTATATGAAAGTATATTTGATTATTTTGAGTAATTTACTAAGGACTCATTCACTAAAATTTATCAAAAAAGACAGAGGCCTAAAATGGAACACTAAAATAAAATGCACACAATTAATCCTAAATAAGGAGAAGAGGAAAAGTGGAACAAAGAGTAAATGGGTCTGTTAGGAAAAAGCAGCAAAATGATTACTTAAGCACAACACATCATCAGTCATATTTATATAAACATTCTAAACTCCCAAGAAAAGACCAAAGTTATCAGACAAGATAACAGGAGCATCTAATTATAATTGTCCAAAAGAAGCATGTTTTGAATATAAGGATAAAGATAGGTTAGAAACAAAAATTTTAAGTTGTATATATATAAACATACATATATGTTTATATGTACATATTCAGAAACTTTTGTCATAAAATAAAAATTCAGTAGTGTCCTGCATAAGTTTAACAGGTGGCTCCCTGAGGAGAAAAAAAGTAAGAATAATCCCTATTTATGTAGATGCTATAGTTCTTAACAAGATAAAGCAAATTGAGCGATACATAAGAATTTATACATTATAATCAACTGTATTTATCCAAATCATACAAACTTGACTTATCATTTAAAAAATAATCGATGTAATATCACTATCTAATAAAACAAAAGAAAATATATGGTGATAGAAATAGGTGAATAAAAAGCATTTGAAGATATTCACCATCCATTCATAATTAAAAATAAATACACACATAAAGCCAAACTCTCAACTGAAAATAGAAGGAACTGTCCTGATTCATTAAGGGCATCTGTCAAAAAATCTATAGCTTTCCATATACATAATACTTAATGCCTGAACATACTACCCCTAATAGCAATAATAAGGCATGTCTCTGCTCTCACTCCTTTTCTTCCTAATTACACTAGAGGGCATAGCTAGAAAAATAAAGTAAAATAAAGACTAAAAGATTTGAAAGAAGAAGACTTTCATTATTCACAGATGACATGAAATATTCATAGAAACCCTAAGATACTAGACATTGCAAATAAATTCATCTAGTTCATATTATACTAGGTTGATATATAAAAAATATCAACTATATTGCTATAAACTAGCAGCAAATAATTGAAAATAAAAATTTAAATTACCATATATAATACCTTGACAAATGTGAAATACTGAAGGTCAGTATAACAAAATATCTTTGAGGTGACTTCACTGAAAATTACAAAATGTCACTGAAAGTTATTTTTCAAGAAATAAATAAATAAATAGACAAATACGGTTATTTTGTGGAATAGAAAGTTCTACATTTATAAGATGTTAGGTTTACTAAAATTGCACTATGGATTTAACATGGTTCATTCAAATTACCAGCAGGTAGTTTTGTTGAAATTAATATGGTGACTCACGCAAAGCACCTCAACTCTCCAAAACAATTTTTAAATTAAGGAATAATGTTGGAGGATTTCTACTGTCTAATTTGAAGACATGCATACTGTAAAGCTGTATCAGTCAAGTGGATGTGGGGCACATTCTACCATATGCAATTATAACTCAAAAGATGGTTTAAAACTTGATAATGTGTAGGGGGGCAACAACAACAAATTATTGCTGTTGACTGAACAACAACAAGTCGAGCAATAGGAAATTTTAGGAGTGACAGCTTGGGTAGATGAAAGACACTGAGATTCAAGTGGTAGACTGGCTTTAGAAAGAACACAAAGATGTCAGAATAAATATGTATGGGTTAAAAGGAAATCATTATAGGGTTTTTAAGTTTTCCTTATTAACAAAGTAAATTAAGACTGACTTTGGTGAAGGGGTATAAGAAGATGGTGAAAAGAGGATACAATACAGTAGAAATATGAAATAAGAAGAAGAGGAGTGTAGAATATTGGAACAGAACCAATGGTCCACTTTAACTTTATGGGTCATGGACTTAACATGAAATTGGTCAGCTGGCTGCAGCCACAGTGAGATTTTAAGTACAGTTTTAGCATTAAAGAGACACTGAAAAGTAACCTGTGTACAGTCATCATCTGTTTGTTTGTCAGGTGAATAAATAGAAGTTTAGTTACTAATTGTTTGTCAAGTGAATAAACAGAGACAGGACTGACTTTAGAAAGAAGCACCATTTATCCATGAGATTGATTATACTCATGAAATATCAACTGTACAATCTAATCTGGCTGTTCAAGGAAACAGCCTCATAAATGAGGTGAAGGGATGATGAAATTTGTTGGACTCAATCAGTGGGGCATCTTACTGCAGTCTAGTTGGAAAATTAGTAAAAGCAGCTTTAAAACATAGGAGATGAAGTACAGTAGAATATTTGAATTTGAAATGGGTGAGAATGGCAAGGTTAATTACACCATGAAACCATTCAACTCAAAAGGAAATCAGTCCTGAATATTCATTGGAAGGACTGATGCTGAAACTGAAACTCCAATACTTTGGTCACCTGACACAAAGAACTGACTCATTGGAAAAGACTGATTCTGGGAAAGATTGAAGGTGGGAAGAGAAGGAGACAACAGAGGATGAGATGGTTGGATGGCATCACCGACTCGATGGACATGAGTTTGAGCAAGCTCCGGGGGTTGGTGATGGACAGGGAAGCCTGGTATGCTGCAGTCCACGGGGTCACAAAGAATCGGACCCAACTGGGCAACTGAACTGAACTGAACTTGTGATTAATCAAGTCACAAGGCTGCGAATCCCAAACACGCTGGATGAACCAGGAGGTAGTCCATACCCTTTGTCCTTCAGTTTCTTCATCTTCCTCTCTTGCATCATCAGCTGCTCACATTATGAGCATAATAGCTCTGCCTAATCCTTTTTTCTTCTGCGGTGATTAATGAGACAAGGAACGTCGAGCACTTTGCACACTGTCAAATATTTGTCAATCTTCTTAAGTGGTAACTATGTTTTTATCTTTTTCTCCTCTGCTTCCTCTCCCACCCCATACACTTCTTTCTTCTTAGTGTCAGCACTAGTATTACTAGATATAATGACAGCAATTGTTACTATTTTTTGTCATAATTATGCTACTTGTATATATTGCTTAAAATCTGGCAAGATTTCTACTAAATTTATAGTATAAGCTAATGTCATTACACAGAACACATGTTTGAGAGCAAGTAAATGTATTTCTTTCACTTTAGTGTACTACAATTGCTCATTTATTAGTGTTGCCATATGTGCACTATATTTATATAATGAAGATTGTTCTTAAAACTACAAGGAAAACACTACATAATAATCAAGATGACAAGTGATACGGACTCCACTATGTTAAGTATTAATAGTGTGTCATTCTTGTTAATATAACAGCTACCAAATTATAGCAATATTAAAGAAATATCTAAAATACATTGTAAACATTTGGATTATCATGTGATTTCTTTCCAATGCTAATTCTCTCAAAATTATAATGTGATAGATATCTTTTGAGATGACTTCCATTATGAACAAGATATTCACTGATAAATGTTGTCAGAGTCAATATATTAGCCAAGATATTGCAAAATTCATACTCAAAAGAATTTGATATAGTATATTCAATGAGATAGTAAATATAATTTACTGTAGCCAATATTTACATACATATGGTCAAGCATGTGTGCTAAGTCATTTCAGTCATGCCTAACTCTGTGACCCTATGTACTGTAGCCCACCAGGATCCTCTGTCAGTGCGGATTCTCCAGGCAAGATTACTGGAGTGGGTTGCAATGCCCTTCTCCAGGGGATCTTTCTGACCCAGAGTAGAACCTGAGTCCTTTATGTCTCCTGCATTGACAGGTAGGTTCTTTACCACTAGCGCCACCTGGGAAGCCCTAATTATAGTCAGGAATAGGTCAATTAACAAAGGGAAATGAGATGTAATAGCAAGGAATCTTTAGATCCCCTATGCCTGAAGTAGCAAAGAAAGGATAATAGTTACAAGAGCCCAACTGAAAGGTGATAAGACCTTCATTACTTCCAAATAGAAGCTATTACTAGAAGAAAGACACAATTGCCAGAATCGTGTGAGATAGGGAAAGGCAGAAGATTATAAAACCCCTGAGCTTTTTTCACTGCCCTCTTTTTTCCCACTAATGTCTTCCCTTGGCCAACTCCCAAAAGAAAGTAAGGTGTTAGATAATCCAGGAGATGGAGCCCATAGCCATCACCTGCAGCATAACAGAACAAGGCAGAGAAAGGCATAAGATGTTACTGGGGGAAGCAAACAAACACAAAAAAGACAGGGGCTTCCCTGGTGGCTCAGGTGGTAAAGAATCTGCCCTCAATGCAAGAGACCTATGATCGATCTGGGTAGAAGGGCATGGAAAAGGGCATGGAAACCCACTCCAGTATTCCTGCCTGGAGAATTCCATGGACCAAGAAGCCTGGCAGGCTACAGTCCATGGCATCCCAAAGAGTCGGACATGACTGCACAACTAACACTTTTTTTCCTTTCACTTTTTAATCTTCCATCATCCCAATGTGGTATGCACAGAATTTCCTTTTTACCTTTGTTATTCTAGGAAACATGCTATTTTTATTTGACTAACCACTGTTATATGCTAATTACATCTCATTAAATTCAGAAAAATATACATATCAAAACTGACTTATAAATTTCTCTGCATTATAGCCTTAACCTAGGAGGAGTGACTATGATGGATGATACCCAGTAATCTATATATCTAATTGTTACTTGTTCTTTGTCAATGGCTAATGGACTGGTTACATGCAAAGGAACAAGACTGAGAATCAGTATAATGTACTGTGGGGACTAATGTTGTGCATTTCATTATAAACTCCAACACATGAAAATATCCAAATTCATACAAATGTTCATCAGAAGTTCTTTATTGAAAAAACATGCTCTGTATAATCAGAGGGTGATGACTCTGTGGATGTGAGTCCTCCACCTTATGTCTACCACACAATGTGACAGTTTACTCTGCTCATGTATAAAGCAGACATGATGTAAGACTGGAGGCCATGGAAAGAATGGGAGGCATAGACATCCCCTAACCAAGTCCTCCACTGAATTTTCAATTCGCTTATAGCAGCAACCAACCCTATGCTTAGCTGTGGTACCATATAGAAAGGAAGCCTACTCTCTGGGGACAAATTAATGCCATTACATCATATTTTGGCCAGCAGTTCATTCTTACATAATAATTACTTAATAGAGATTTGTATTATATTTCTCTGATCTTCATAATTCTTCCAGAGACTCCATCTGATCAATGCACTTCACTCTATAGTAATTCCAGCCAAAGAAGTCATTACAAGCCAAAAAAGGGTATCAATGGATTGATGTTCATGAGATTCACTGGTTTAATCTCAACATAGCTACATTAATAAATGAGTCAATGATACTTACCACATGGTGCTAGTAGAGAGACAATACATTTAGACTGAGTATTATCTGAAAAATGAGATATGTATTTCTAGCCAGGTACCTACATATAGACCTTTCTTTCTCATGAGTCACATAAGTGTGGAGGAATCAAATTGTAATGTGAGTAGTCTTATCACCTAATTATGCACTAGAGTTTATTGCTTCTTGCTTTTTTCATTCTGAGCTCTTTGGGTCTGGAAGTTTTCATCACTAAGAAGAACCTTTCTACACAAACTCCAAATCTGATACACAAATTTTCCATTCCAGAACCTAGAATTTGCACAAAGAAGCCTGGAGACTGGGGACTGCTGAAGTTGACTGAGGACTGTGGCTATGCTCGAAAGAAAATCTCAACTCCTGCTGTTACAGAGGTTACAGTATAGCTCATCACCTCCCTTCTGAAAAGTCCTTTCTTTTAGTTCCTTTCTTTCCTAAAGCTAATACTGCCACACATTTAATGTGAAATCTAATAATCTCTCAATATATTTATATATATATATATATATATATATATATATATTGCCTATAGAAAACTGTGAGGTTTTTAACCTCCATATGAAAGAATCTTGGGGCTTCCCTGGTGGCTCAATGGTAAAGAATCCATCTGCCAACACAGGAGATGCAAATTCAATTCCTAAGTCAGAAGATACCCTGGAGAAACAATGGAACCCACTCCAGTATGCTTGTGGGCAATGCCACAGGCAGGGGAGCCCAGCAGGGTACAGTCCGTGAGGTCACAAAAGAGTCGACAACAAAAAGAATTTTAACTGGCAAATAATTAGAATGTATCTATGTTTTTTGCCCATTTAAGCTATCTAAGTATTATATCAAATAAGAAAACATTTGCAAAGTGTGTTATAAAGTAATAAAATGTTTATTGTTTGTGTTATATTAAAACACTGATGTTTGATAATTAAAACAAAAGAAACTATATTGGCATTCCATATTATTGTTGTCATAAGAGATAACTTTTTAGGGAAATAACCTATAAATCCCACTAAGTAAGGTGCTAACAGTAGTAATTAAATGAAAAATATAGCATATTTGATTTTCTGAAGAACATATTTTTATGCATCACGTTTAAATTATATTGGGTAAAATTGGGCTTCCCTGGAGGCTCAGACAGTAAAGAATCTGCCTGCAATGTAGTTCAATCCCTGGGAAGATCCTCTGGAAAAGGGAATGGCTATCCACTCCAGTACTTTTGCCTGGCGAATTCCACAGGCTCCAGAGGAGCCTGGCGAGCTACAGTCCATGGGATTGCAAAGAGCTGGACACGATTCAGCAACTAACAGTTTCACTTTTCACAAAATTAGCCGATAATTAAATTAGTTGAATTTTAAATGAAATTGCAGGGCAGTTTGATCAAATGACATCTCTAAATAGCACTAGATGTTATTTGAAAATATTCTTCATGAGAAAATAATTTGAAAACAATACTTAAAATAATCTTTTGTATATTTATTTGTTAAATTAGCAAAATGCTAGATAAAAATAAGAGTTATTGGGACACATACTATATACAATGCAATATTTCAATTTAACATGTTTTTATAGATAAGAAATAAAAGTATTAAGCTGACTTTATTTTGATTACTTTTCCATAACTTGGTCAATAAATATATTACTTTTTATTTATCTTCCTCATCTTTAATACCCTTAAATTCAATAGGTTCATCTTTCTAGATTCCATATACATGAATTGATATACGATATTTGTGCTTCTCATTCTGACTTACTTCACTCTGTATATAATAGGTTTTAGATTCATCCATTAGAACTGACTCAAATGTGTTCCTTTTTATAACTGAGTAATACTCCATTGTGCATATGTACCACAATTTCTTTATCCATTCATCCTTTGATGAACATCTAGGTTGATCCCATATCCTAGGTATTGTAAATAGTGCTGGAATGAATATTGGGGAACGTGTCTTTTTCAATCATGGTTTCTTCAGGGTATATGCTCAGTAGTGGAATTGCTGGGTCATGTGGCAGTTTTGCTCCTAGTTTTTTAAGAAATCTCCATTCCCTGGTGGCTCAGTTGGTAAAGAATCTGCCTGTAATATAGGAGACCTGGGTTTGATCCCTTGGTCTGAACAATCCCCTCAAGAAGGAGATGGCCACCTAATCCAGTATTCTTGTCTGGAAAATCCCAAGGACAGAGAAGCTTGGTGGGCTACATTCAATGGGGTCTCAAAAGAATCAGGCACGACCTAGTGACTAAACCATCCATACTATTCTCCATAGTGGCTCTATCAGTTTACATTTCCACAAACAATGCAAGAGGGCTCCTTTTTCTCCACACCCTTTCCAGCATTTATTGTTTCTATATTTTTTGACGATGGCCATTCTGACTGGTGTGAGGTGATAGCACACTGTTGAAACTAATGAGAAGAACAGGAAGAATCAATACTTTCCTAAAGTTTCTAATGAAACTCAAGTTTCTTTGCAGATGCCTGTGCCTTTGAAAAATCTGTGCTCCAGATGTTCATAATATGGAAAACACATTAAAAGCAACATATATTTGTGCAAAATATAATTAACTAGTATTATCAACTTTACAAGTTCTCACCTCCTTAAAAGTTAATGAAATAATTTATATTGCATGAAGCATTTGCTCTTGGAGAGACACAAAGAAAGTTGTCTATTCAAATCCTTCAATTTCCAAGGTTCTTCACAATGGAAGTCTTGGATCAATATCACTTGAAGCTACCAATTAATCCCAACTTGATTAAAATTTAAAATATGGGATAGAACAGAGTTCTAATGTGACATTGTAATCAATGTCTTTATTGATGTGAAAACGAAGAAAGTGAAGTTGGCATTATTTATTCCTTCTCTGGGCTTTTCTAGAGCAATGATAAGTTCTTTATGAGTATATTATCTTCTCTGACATTCAATATGTCTAAAGTATGTTCTCCTTGGGAAAACAGATATCTCACTCTCTAGAATACAATTTACGTCTTGAATTAGAAAAATAACTTTGAGATAAAAAGTTAATAAAGATTTCAATAACAAGTGCTTGTATTATATGTGATTATATAATATATAGTATAATAATACATATATTATATAATATATAATATATTGTGTCTGCCTTCATAAAAGTAATTTTCAGTCAGTTCAGTTCAGTTGCTCAGTCGTGTCCGACTATTCGCAGCCCCATGAATTGCAGCATGCCAGGACTCCCTGATCACAAACTCCCAGAGCCTAGCCAAACCCATGTTCAACTTGGTGATGCCATCCAGCCATCTCATCCTCTGTCGTCTCCTTCTCCTCCTGCCCCCAATCACTCCCAGCATCAGGGTCTTTTCCAATGAGTCAACTCTTCATATCAGGTGGCAAAGTACTGGAGTTTCAGCTTCAACATCAGTTCCTCCAATGAACACCCAGGACTGATCTCCTTGCAGTCCAAGGGACTCTCAAGAGTCTTCTCCAACACCACAGTTCAAAAGCATCAATCCTTCGGCGCTCAGCTTTCTTTATAGTCCAACTCTCACATCCATACATGACTATTGGAAAAACTATAGCCTTGACTAGACGGACTGTTGTTGGCAAAGTAATATGTCTGCTTTTAAATATGCTATCTAGGTTGGTCATAACTTTCCTTCCAAGGAGTAAGCGTCTCTTAATTTCATGGCTGCAGTCACCATCTGCAGTGATTTTGGAGCCCCCAAAAATAAAGTTTGACACTGTTTCCACTGTTTCCCCATCTATTGGCCATGAAGTGATGGGACCAGATGCCATGATCTTAGTTTTCTGAATGTTGAGCTTTAAGCCAACTTTTTCACTCTCCTTCTTCACTTTCAAGAGGCTCTTTAGCTGCTCTTCACTTTATGCCATAAGGGTGGTGTCACCTTCATATCTGAGATTATTGATATTTCTCCTGGCAATCTTGATTCCCGCTTGTGCTTCTTCCAGCCCAGCGTTTCTCATGATGTACTCTGCATATAAGTTAAATAAGCAGGGTGACAATATACAGCCTTGACGTACTCCTTTTCCTATTTGGAACCAGTCTGTTGTTCTATGTCCAGTTCTAACTGTTGCTTCCTGACCTGCATACAGGTTTCTCAAGAGACAGGTCAGATGGTCTGGTATTCCCATCTCTTTAAGAATTTTCCACAGTTTATTGTGATCCACGTAGTCAAAGGCTTTGGCATGGTCAATAAAGCAGAAATAGATGTTTTTCTGGAACTCTCTTGCTTTTTTGATGAGCCAGCGGATGTTGGCAGGTTGATCTCTGGTTCCTCTGCCTTTTCTAAAACCAGCTTGAACATCTGGAAGTTCACGGTTCACGTATAGCTGAATCCTGGCTTGGAGAATTTTGAGCATTACTTTACTAGCGTGTGAGATGAGTGCATCTGTGCGGTAGTTTGAACATTCTTTGGGATTGCCTTCTTTGGAATTGGAATGAAAACTAATCTTTTCCAGTCCTGTGGCCACTGTTGAGTTTTCCAAATTTGCTGGCATGTTGAGTGCAACACTTTCACAGCATCATATTTCAGGATTTGAAATAGCTCAACTGGAATTCCATCACCTCCACTAGCTTTGTTTGTAGTGATGCTTTCTAAGGCCCACTTGACTTCACATTCCAGGATGTCTGGCTCTAAGTGAGTGGTCACTCCATTGCAATTATCTGGGTCATGAAGATCACTGTTGTATACTTCTTCTGTGTATTCTTGCCACCTCTTCTTAATATCTTCTGCTTCTGTGAGGTCCATACCATTTCTGTCCTTCATCAAGCCCATCTTTGCATGAAATATTCCCTTGGTATCTCTAATTTTCTTGAAGAGATCTCTAGTCTTTCCCATTCTGTTGTTTTCCTCTATTTCTTTGCATTGATCACTGAGGAAGGCTTTCTTATCTCTCCTTACTATTCTTTGGAACTCTGCATTCAGATGGGAATATTTTTCCTTTTCTCCTTTGCTTTTCGCTTCTCTTCCTTTCACAGCTATCTGTAAGGCCTCCTCAGACAGCCATTTTACTTTTTCACATTTTTTTTTCCATGGGGATGGTCTTAATCCCTGTCTCCTGTACAATGTCACAAACCTCTGCCCATAGTTCATCAGGCACTATGTCTATCAGATCTAGTTCCTTAAATCTATTTTTCACTTCCACTGTATAATCATAAGGGATTTGATTTAGGTCATACCTGAATGGTCTAGTGGTTTTCCCTACTTTCTTCAATTTAAGTCTGAATTTGGCAATAAGGAGTTCATGATCTGAGCCACAGTCAGCTCCCTGTCTTGTTTTTCTGACTGTATAGAGCTTCTCCATCTTTGGCTGCAAAGAATATAATCAATCTGATTTCAGTGTTGACCATCTGGTGATGTCCATGTGTAGAGTCTTATTTTTAGTCTTGCCTTAAAAAAAGTGGATACACAAAGTTCTATTTGTCCTTGCATCCATCTTGTACACTGGATTCCCTGAGAATAAGAATTTATGCCCATCAGATTTTATTGTGTCATTTCCAGATTTGGTCAGGCTTCTTTAGATGTAGAATAACCCAATAACTTAGGTCTTAATTTTCTGCCCTTTATTTTTTCTGCCATTATTGTGTTTCTATAGCTTTTTGGTTTTCTTGTTGAATATTTTAGTATAAAGGGAAATAAAATATTTATATGTATTAAGAGTTTCCCGTCTCTAATATTTAACAAAATTTAAGTTTTCCACCTGAAGAAATTATGGAAATGGATCTATATAAGCAGAAGTATTACTTCTATTTTTTTTCTCTTCTGTCTACCTATTGTTTCAGAAACATAAGGAGTCCAATACTGCCAGGTGTACATTCACTTTCCAACTTCACATGTCCATTTTTTTTTTCTTAATCCTCTGGTGGGGACATTTTGACCTTGAGAACTAAGAATTTCAAACCAGTAAAGTCTAGTTTAATGAATGAGAAATAAAAATGATAGAGTCCATTTCAGTTTGACTCCTTGGCTATGGAAGAAACACTTCTGTTTGAACAAACGAGGTCTTTGTTTTCCTAGTTGAACCCTGGGTGAAACATTGATATGACCATCCCAGTATGGATTACATAACTGAGGAAGTAGTCAAATGATAGGACCATGTGCAGACTGGATGCACTTTAACAGATTCATAGCAAAATTCCATTTATCAGCTGGTCTAAATGAGTCTGCATTATAATCAGTGGAATATGGCGACTTTTCTTTTTGTGTTCCTAGTGATTGGAATCAATCCAGGGTATTTCTTAATCCCTGTAATGTTTGGATATTTTCTGTCCCTAATGATACCCACCAGGGTTACAGGTAGCTCAAAGTCCCTTGGGGAAGACTTGAAAGAAAAATTCTGTATATACTCAAGGACTTATTTAAGGGTTCTTCCTCAAAGAAGGAAAGAGTCATCCTCTTCTTCAGTGTCCCTTCAATTATAGTGCTGTAGAACAGGTTATGATGGAAAGATTTATGTCTGAGAATTATTAAAAAAAACTCAAGCTAGGTTTCTGTCACCATAACTAAAATATCCCAGTTACATAGATCAAAGAACACTTTAGTATCTATCCTCATAGTTGGTGAGCCCATTGTCAACTCAGTACCTCTGTGAATTCTTGATGCCCATGAGGTAACTGCAACTTCTTCATCTCTAAATGCTAAGTGCTTTAACTGACTCCCATTGTTTCAAGCTGCTATAACTTTTCATTAAAATCAGGGATGCTGTTTTAATAGCCACATTTCCTATATCAACTCCATCTTTCAGAGAATAGTTACTTGTAGAGCTACTCAAGTATGTATTCACTAGCATGAATCCCTGTACTAACATGGAATGTATTAGTGAGGAGAGTGTCCCAATAAAAACACATTCCCTTTCACTGAATTTCTTCCTCTGTATTGTATAAAGGAAAAAAATCAAACACTTAAATCTTATTGAAAGTAGACCATTGTCAGAACAGATTTTCATAAAAACAAAAACAAAATAAGCTGTTAAAACCACTTCTAGTTATATAAGCTAGAATATTAAGTCTGGAGACTTGGAGAAGTGCACTCATACACATAAATTAGGCTCAAACCAATACCATACTTCTTCCATCTTAGTCTAAAGCCCTAGTATATATCCTCTTGCATATTTCCCTGATTCCTGATGATTTAAATCATCTTTCAGGTTTTAAATGTATGTTTCCTTTTCTTGGAGAAGATATAACAGGTCTTGCATTGGGACATGCTGGGATCTAACTCTAGTTACAAACTTGGATGCAATGAGTAGTGGTAGGAGCTCTACAAAAGAGAAAGTATTCTTTTGTAAGGCAACAATTGAAAGATAAAGTCATTACTGGGTAGTTAATTGCTGGAAAGATATTTTTTTTGCAGACAGTGGAGAGGAAACTGCTTCTACTAGGAGGGATCTGGGATACTAGGGTGTTTAATGTTTCTGTCTGAGTCAGTTCAGGGTGCTGTAAGAGAATACCATAGACTGAGTGACTTAAAAATATTATTTCTCACAATTTTGGAGGCTAGAAGTCCAAGGTCAAGGTGGCAGGCACAGTTGGATTCTTGGCAAGATCCTTTTCCTTATTTACATAGAGCCCTCATCTCCTTATATACACATGTGGAATAGAGGAGGAAAAGGGCTAGCTTTTTTTCTCTTTTTTTTCCCCCTCTAAAGAATATTTATTTTTAACTGAGGATAATTGGTTTACAATATTGTGTTGGTTTCTGCCATAGAGCAACATGAATCAGCTATAGGTATATATGTCCCCTCTTTCTTGACACTCGCTCCCTTGTCCCACCCCATCCTAGCCCTCTCAGTTGTCACAGAGCACCAGTTTGAGCTCCCTGCATCTTTTTCTCTTTCTAAAAGAACACTAATCTCATCATGGAGGATCCACTCCCAAGGCACAGTTACCTCCCATAGGTCCTACTTCCAAACACCATCACATTAGGACTTCAACATAGGAAGTTTAGGGAGATACAGATACTTAGTCCAAAGCAACTCTTCTCTCAATGTATTAAAATTTTTCATCTGAAATCTCAAATTGCCATTCATTTCCAAGGTTAAAATGAAATACATACTGAGATTGTGAATTTAGTTTCCTTAATAATTCGGCAAACTACAATTCAATTTGGGCTCTAATTTATTATCAGGTTGTTCTGTGATGCCAGAGGTAAAAAATTTTATTTAAAAAAATGGTATCCATAGAAGTTCTCTTGATGTCAATCTATTCTTTGAGCCAATATTTCAAAATCTTAAGGTTATCATATCTTTACTTACAGATTTCTAGCTCATTCAGAAGCAACCATCCCATGCCACAGTATTTGTACCCTTATTTTGCTAAGACATATGATCATTACATTCTCTACTTGATATAACAAAACATTGCTTTCATACAAAAGAATCTATTTAACAATTTAAGTAATCTTATTTTGGTTGAGATCCCTGGGAAAAGATTCTGAGCAGAGTTTAATGTTCAAGATATTTATTATGGAGTAACTGTAACTACTGCATCTGTGGAAAGGGTGAAAGAAAGTACAGAGAGATATTTTGAACAGTGAAGCAAGCCTAATGCAGCTTTGATCAACTATGTGGGGAAACTCTGGAACTTAAAAAACTCTTCAGCATCATTCCAAAGTGGGCTAAGATAGTAAATCCTTTATCTATTCATTTTCTTCAGTTACTGGATGCCAGTTGCTCATGGAAATGGTGTAATGGTTTACAGAGTAACTCTCTGCAGCAGAAACAATTCATGAACAAGTTAAGCCCCAGAAGTCATTTTCAAGTAGTATTCTGAGCAGCTTGGCATGTCCTTTTTGAAGGCACTCTGAGATGCACACCACAACATCCACCATATTGAATTCTTTTTCTGAAAATATATCATTGTAACTTGAGAAACAAATGAGAAACTCAACTTCAGAATCTCATTTGAAGGTCTGCCTGAAAGCACCACTTTAGGTACCATCAATTCTATCAGTTAGGATCCAATCAGGAAAACATAGACCATCTTATGATTTGAAAACATTGGCTATGCAAACGATTGAAAAAACTGTGAAATTAAATATAGGAGTAGAACATAATCATATAGGTAACAGGTAGCAGATGACAACTAGAAATTATTAATGTTTTTGGTCTGAAGAATAAAAGGGAGAAGCAGAATTAGGAAACCAAAATTTCACTGAAGATGAAATCATAGCAGGCTGTTCACTGGGAGATGAATGCATAAAGGAGACACCACTTCTGTTGTTGGTGCTTCCCAAAGGGAAGAAAGGAAAGAATTACCCCAGCTTCTCCTACCACTCTGCTCTTCAACTTTTGCCACTGCCTCTCATTCACTGATTCCATGTAGAAGCAAATGGGAAACACACAGTCAAGGCCTCTAGCCCACTTCCCAAGCATACACAGAAGAGCAAAGAATGCCTCTGAGGACAAAAAGGCCCAGCATCAGCAAAAAGTTAATGTCTAAATGCTAACACTGAAAAGCACAAAATATGATTAAATGATTTATGTCTTTTACAGTTCTGCAATATGCATATGAATATGTATAAATATATAAGCATTAAATATATGTGCATGTGATTCAGCTATACTTTCAAAATTGTTTTCCCAATAGTACATAAATAAAACTCTGTCATTTTGAAACACAGCCAGCATTAAATAGAACATTACTGGCGTTCTGTATTCCACTTGGGATATAAATGAAGAACTGGATAGTGTTCAGAAAAGTGATACACAAAATAACTAAAGTTGAAATAAGTTCTGTGAGTCAAAGTTATTGGATTTATATATAATGTGAGAATTAATAGGGGTATTATATGAGATTTAGCAGCACAGCACCCATAATTTCATAGAGAACTAGAAAATAAAGAAGAGTTTTACTTTAAATACATGTAACTAGCCACAGAGGCATATGTCTTCATGGTCTTTAAAAAGTGGTCTCCATAGCCCCTGCTTGTACTTGGGTAAGGAATTGTTCCCATTGAACAATGAGGGCAGTGAGACTCCAGAAACTAAGTGATTCACTTGAGTTCTTGCTGCTAGTAACTAACAAAGGGATTGAATGTACTTCTACTTCTTAAAAATCGTTCTTTATTTTTCTCTTGTTAAAAATACACATGGCTCTAGAAAGATGGTAAAGATGACCCTATATATGAGACTGCAAAAGAGACACAGATGTAAAAACAGACTTTTGGACTCTGTGGGAGAAGGCAAGGGTGGGATGATTTGAGAGAATAGTATTGAAACATGTATGTTACCATATGTGAAACAGGTCGCCAGTCCAGATTCGATGCATGAGACAGGGTGCTCAGGGCTGATGCACTGGGATGACCCTGAGAGATGAGATGGGAAGGGAGGTGGGAGGGGGTTTCAGGATGGGGGACGCATGTGTACCCATGACTGATTCATGTAAATGTACGGCAAAAACCATTACAATATTCTAAAGTAGTTAGCCTCCAATTAAAATAAATAAATTTAAAAAAGAAGAAAAATGTATACATGGCTTGTTTAAAAATACAATTATCCCAAAGCCCAAAATAAGTAAATATAAATAAATATACTATATATATATATGTATACACGTATGAAGAGAAACAGAATAGAGAGCAATGTATAAAAATAAATTAAAATAATCTGTCCAGCAATAAGCATAATTACTATTTTGCTACAATTCTTCCCAGTTATTTTGAGTGCAATGTGTTTTGGATGTGGTACATAGATGGCTTCATATCTGATTTTATTGTTAAGCACAATATCATGAGTCTGGCTCAAGTAATTTAATATTTTTCTGAACATAATTTTAACTTGTGCATATATTAGCATAATTAATGCTAGCTGTTGCAACTCACAAACCATTAAACCTTTGTGGCTTAACACAATAAAGGTTTACCTGTTTGTTAGTTTGGTACAGTCTGATGGTGTTCACCATAGGGAAAACCTGGCCTCAGAGTTCATCACAGTGGGGATGAAAGCAATCAAGGGACATACTGTCTGTCATGAGTTCCAAGTCAAAGATACTGCCACACTTGACTTCTGCTCGGAAGAATTTCTGTCAAACAACTTACATTACCCCAACTTCATTACTCAGGAAGCTCATACAAAGAAGCAGCACATTAAACATCTGACGAACACTAACATGTCAGTTTCTGCTGGTGTGTGATATTCAGTTTTTGGCAACAGTGGTCCTACTCTTACATCTACTCTTTCAAAGCATATATATACATGTATGCATGTGTGTATATATATATATATTTAAATATAACCAGTATTCTTGCCTGGAGAATCCCCATGGACAGAGGAGCCTGGTGGGCTACAGTCCATGGGGGTCACAAAGAGTTGGACAAGATTGAGCAACTAAGCACAGCACAGTACACACACACATGCCCATATACACAAACATACACACCCACACACACACACGTGCACACACACACCCCCACACACACCCCCACCCACACACATACACACACACACACATACACACACACATGCACACACACACACATACACACACATGCACATACACACACACACACACACATACACACACACACACACCCACACTTTAAAAACTCAACCCTCTTTATCTAGGATCAACAACCAAGAATGGATTCTTTTTACCTATATGACTCCATCTCATATTTCTCTGTACAATGCCTTCAGTGCTGTGGTCCTGTTGACCTTTATTCTCTTCTTACAGACACACTACTGGCTACCACCTTTAGGATTTATACTAGTTTTTCTCTTTATTTGACATGTTCATTCCTTGATTACTACATGGCTTGTTGTTTTTCGACACATCACACAGAGAATACATTTTTTCTGCCAACACTCTCTGTAATCAAACAAGAGCAATCTCTATAGCCAAACAATCACCTGCTATCACATCAACTTATCTGAATTTTCTGCATATATTTTCCTATCTGTTTTTAGATTTATGATGCTAGTTTTCTAAAATTTCTTTTCTGCAGTCATTAATTGTAAAAAGCAGGTTTTTATTCTGTTTTTTCAGGATGATATTATGGTTTTCTAATTTTGCGATATTCAACTCAAAGAACCATAGTTTTTCTGTTTTTGTCCTTGAAAATGTGAAGATTAAAAAGCAAACTACGGCAACAAAAACAGATGCAAACTTATGGATATTGGGACCAAGTTGTCCAATCTCAATAGTGAAGTGTTTTTGAGGAAATATATCCAAGCTGAAAATAAATAAAATTCCAGCACATACTTTTTCCTGATAAGCATTAAAATTGATACAATCCATAAGTCTCAATAACATTTCTACTAATCTCTCCTTTTCTCTTCTTCCTTAACTATCCTTGCTCTGATTCTGTCTCTCATTTTTAATCTCCCAAATACCTTCTTCTCTTTCTCTCCCTATATACCTATATATTTCTCTATTTGTTCTTTGAACTTTTATGTTCCTGTCTTCTCTGCTCTGACTCCAGTTCTGTGCTTTGGAAAATCTAAGACACTATCTGGAAAAGGAAAATCCTTTTGATAAAGTGAAAGGAGACATCTTTTACAATCAGTCAGGCTAAAATTATTGCAGTAATTCTTAATATTATTTTTGTTTCCTTATATCATACAGCAAATGGCTTCATGAATCCTGTTGGCATTACTTAAAATATCTTTTAAAACTTAGAATAATTTTAGATTTACATTAAATTTGTAAAGATAGTTGAAAGAGTTCTTGTATATCTTTTCACTGTTTTTTTCTGAATGTTAACATCTTATCATGATACATTTAGCAAAACTAAAACTCATCATTGGAAAAAAATACTATTAATTAAGCCACATACTTTAAATGGATTATATCAGATCTTGCACTAATGCAACTTTATTTTTTTTTTTTCTCCAAGGATTCAATCCAAGATTTCACATTGCATTTCATCATCATTTTTCCTTAATTTTCTCAGGTCTGTGAAATTTTATCAGTTTTCTTTCTTTCTTTTTTTTTTTTTTTAACAAATTTTGAGGACAACTGAACTTCCCTGATGGCTTCACAGTAAAGAATCCACCTACCAATGCAGGAGACTCAGGTTCAATCCCCGGGTCAAGAAGATCCCCTGGAGGAGGAAATAACAACTCACTGCAGTATTCCAGTATTCTTGCCTAAAGGATCCCGTGGACATATGAGCTGGTGGGCTCCTCTGTCCATGGGGTGGCACAGAGTTAGACCTGACTTAATGACTGAGCACTTGCACATGTGGACACCTAGTCAGACATTTTACAAAATATCCCTCAATTTGGGTTTGTGATTGAGTTTGCTCTCTCAGTTAGGATAGTAATAGGTTCTGGGGGAGAAAAACCACAGAAATAAGGTGTCCTTTTCATTAAATCATATTGGATGGAGCAGGATACAGTATTTTTTAAATGCAACTGGAATCAAATCCCTCCATAACATTTCTGTAATTACCATGACTTTATCTGGGCTACTACCATCTTTAGTTTTGAATCATTATGATACCCTCCTAATGGTCTGATTCATGTTGATGTTTGACAGAAAGCAACAAAATTCTGTAAAGTAATTATCCTTCAATTTGATAAAAAAAAATTTAAAAATAGCAATCAATGTCACCTTTTTAAAGGATTAGTCAGATCATGTCATCCTTCCACAGAAGCTCCTTTTAGAGCTTGCCATCAGACTCATAGTGATATATATAAATATTATCATAATCAAAAATGTTCTCGACATCCCTGTTCCTCAACCCACACTTCTCTGATTGTATGTTCTTATACCCTTTTCTTCTCACTTCAGTCACACTGACTTCCTTGTTTATATAGTCATATTAAATAAAGTCCCCCTTCAAAATTTATCTTCTTTCCATTGTATATCCTTGCCTCCTTTGTCAAAGATAAGGTGTCCATAGGTTCGTGGATTTATCCCTGGACTTTCTGTTCTGTTCCATTGATCTATATTTCTGTCTTTGTGCCAGTACCATACTGTCTTGATGACTGTGGCTTTGTAGTACAGTCTGAAGTCAGGCAGGTTGATTCCTTCAGTTCCATTCTTCTTTCTCAAGATTACTTTGGCTATTCAAGGTTTTCTGTATTTCCATACAAATTGTGAAATTATTTGTTCTAGTTCTGTGAAAAATACCATTGGTAACTTGATAGGGATTGCATTGAATCTATAGATTGCTTTGGGTAGTATAGCCATTTTGACAATATTGATTCTTCCAATTTATGAACACGGTATGTTTCTCCATCTGTTTGTGTCCTCTAATTTCTTTCATCAGTGTTTTATAGTTTTCTATTTGTTCTTTCTCAATTGCAGCTGTTCCTCCTTCAGAAATACCCATAGTCTGCCCATTTTAGGTCTATGCTCAATGTCACTTTCTCAGCATTATCTTCCATGACTCTTGTATTTAAAATCTCTCTCTCTACACTCTTGCCTACCTTTCTGGCTTTATTCTTTTATCATAACACATCACTTTCTGTGTTTGAATACGTCATGTTTTCTATGTTTCCCTTCACTAAAATGTAACATTTGTGGAAGTGTGGATTTTTGGTTGTGGTATCTTCTTTTCTTGGTATGTTAAAAACAAAACCTCAGGAAATATTTGTTATATGAATACATTAACTGGGAGAGGAGATGTTGAAGTTTGCTTTGTTTCACTTTATTTTATTTTGTTGACTCTGTTCCTCTAATTTCCCCTCATCTCTAAACATGATGAATGCTTTTATATGCATAGGTCCAAGTCCCAATATCTCTCTTAATACAGCACTCTGTGATGATCTAGAAGTCTCTTATCTTCTCTGCTTATATCTCAGATATTCCGTAACTAGAAAATATGTAAAACTAAAAGCTCAACCACACAGTGCTCAATTTATTTTCCCTCTACTTCTCTGATACACTTAAACCAACACTTCATTAAAGAAATCTGAATATCACAAAATGTAACATGTCCCACCTGATGTGAAGAGATGACTCACTGGAAAAGGCCCTGATGCTGGGAAAGATTGAGGGGCAGGAGGAGAAGGCAATGACAGAAGAGGAGATGGTTGGATGGCATCATCGACTCAATGGACATGAACTTGAGCAAACTCCTGGAGATAGTGAAGGACAGGGAAGGCTGGCAGGCTGCAGTCCACGGGGTCACAAAGAGTTGGACACAACTGAGACAGTTGAGCAACTGAACAACAAATGTGTCCCCTCCATCCTCACTTCTTCCTTCACTACTGTTTGCTCAGAGTTATAGTCTATGAATATTTTTTAAAGTGGAGAGGATGGAGAGTGGTACTATGCCTGTCATAAAAAGACAGACCCAATACTGTCCCACAATGACTGTATGTGACCACATGCACCTATGTGAGTACGATTGTGCATATGCATGTGTGGTGTGAGGTTATTCATCTTTGCATGCCGCTTATGTGTACATAGGAATCTCTGTGTGCTTTGTATTTATAGCATTTTCATGAACATTTGGAAAATAATAATAAAGATGCTATTTTAATTTTAATGCCCAAATATTTTTCACTAGCTTCCTTCTGTAGTTTTTTAACTTTAATTTTTTCATATATTGGAGTATAGCCAATTAATAGGGTTGTGATATTTTTAATGAAAATAATATCAAATAATACATTCAGTAATAAATCTAATATACACAGGAATCTAATCTGAATTTAAATGAAACTGAAGAGTCTATAATTTAACTTTTTGGTATTTTCTTAATGACATAAAAGATACTCCTCTTTCCTACAGGCACCAACATAAAATAAAGCCCCCCAAATTTTACTGTATTTAAACAAAAAAGTATCCCCAATGAGATTCTGTTAGGTTTAATGATAGTATATTGGAAAATGATTTTTTTTAAAAAGGTATTTTGTACTAATTAAGTTGTTCAAAATGATTTGGCTGTTTAAATGAGATTATAAATTAAAGCTAATTGACAGAATATGACACCGTATAATCATTAAATATAGTTATAATTTGATTGGCATTTAACCCCAGAATAGTGTTTTGTGGGCAATCTGAGGAAACCTTATAAAATAATTTTTAAATAGAAGTTGACGTATATGATGTGGAAAAAAAGTATAAAATAATAAGGACACAGTTGACCAGTTTGGATTGCTACTTAAAATCCTCATCCTCTCTTCTCTTCTTCCAGCACACGCCAAAAGAGCAGACTGCCAATGTCTAATGCAGAGTCATTTTCATCTGCTCGTTTTATTCCTACTGCCAATTATCCTTAATTATTGAAAACTTTTTTTCAGTGTATAATGGATGCTGAAATGTTAGTATGCTCATTAAATGGAAACTTTAGATAGAGCAATAGATTCTGATAAGCACTGGTTTGTTATGGTACTGAAATTTCAAGTTATTCCTTACTCTATTAACTTCAAATTCATACTCCACAAAACATTTACTCAGAATTAATATCTATTATTTTGCCAAAGAGTCATCACCAAATTACTTAAATGATAAAAATACAGGAATAATGTAAATTGGCATCCATGAAGGACAATTGGACCCAGAAGGTACAATTTGCTCTCTTCCTTTAGATGGAAGCAAAATCCTTCATATATTGCTACTTAAACCTCTGTGAGTGCTCCCTTACTGTAGAAGTGTGTCCTGTCCATATCCTAACAAACTGGTGTCAGTTGATAAAAAGCTATGATAAATGATAAATCCATACACAGAGCATCTTGAAGGTCAAGAATTTTACATTGTAGATATGAATATACACATTTCCCTCCATTTCACTGAAAATCCAGTTGTTTCCAGAATTCCCTCTTCTGGTTAATATTAGCAATACCAGAAGTGAAAGAGACATTCTTCATTAGATTTGAAGACCAAGGGCATGTGTATCTCTATGGTGTGCTAAGTCGCTTTAGTCATGT
Organism: Muntiacus reevesi; assembly: GCF_963930625.1. Taxonomy (NCBI): domain Eukaryota; kingdom Metazoa; phylum Chordata; class Mammalia; order Artiodactyla; family Cervidae; genus Muntiacus; species Muntiacus reevesi. The sequence goes on along the minus strand of NC_089252.1, from coordinate 26,070,264 downwards.
GTGAGTCTTTGCAACCCCATGGACCATAGCTTGCTAGGCTCCTCTGTTCATGGAATTTTCCAGGCAAGAATACTGGGAGGGTTGCCATGAGCTCCTCCAGGGCATCTTCCCAATCCAGGTATTGAACCCCTGTCTCTTATGTCTCCTGCATTGGCAGGCAGATTCTTAACATTAGCGCCACCTGGGAAGCCCATCTCTAAGGTAATGAGCAACAATTTTTCTTCTGCCAACCATTCCCAGTATCATGGTGCGCAGTGATGGAAGACAATCGCACTATATCCTTGTGTTCAAGCTGTCAACTCAAGTTCCAGTTTATCTTTATTCTTCTGCCCATTCAGCTTTCTTGCCCAACTGCCAATCCAGCTGACCTATAGTGACTTCAGGCTAAATACTAGATGCAGAAACACCAGCTTGCAGTGGGTGCTCACATGTAACATACACTCCATTCCAACATCTCCAAAGTCTTGCTAACCCATTCTAGCATCAACCATTTTGAAAGCACTATCTAAGAAAAATTAACTTAAAAGCAAAATATCCCAAATATCATATGATAAATCACATAAGTCAAGTATGGGTGAGACTCTAGGTATACTTAATCTGGGGCAAAATTTCCCTCCATCTGGGTAACTGCCATCTCCCTGTGTTCAAATTTCCTTTTTCTTATAAGGACACCAGTTATACTGGATTAGGGCTTAACCTTATTAACTCATCTTTACTTGAATATATCTGCAAGATCTTCTTTCCAAATAAAATAATTTACAGGCACTGTGGGTTAGGATTTCAACATGTCTTCTGTGGGGAGGGGACGGATAGGACATAATTTAACTCATAAAAATGCTATAGTAAACAAGCAAATAAAAACAATTCAACTTAAATTAAGATATACCTAGATTCTAGTACCTTTCTGTTCCCACTTTTGTTATTCCATCCTGTGTAAAGTGTGATGGATGTTCTCTACTGATTCTATCATTTTATAGATCTCTGTATCAACAATGCCTTAAGAATATATTGTTCTATAGAAAGACAGAATAACAAAGACAGCAAAAATAAGTGAACTATGAATTCAAGTCTAGAACACATTTTGACCTAATCATGTGGTTTCCCCTCAATACATATAAAGTTTTCTATTTCTTCTTTTGCTTTTATCCAAATTTTCTTCTTTTACCCAAAATAAAATCTTTAAGAAATGAGATCTGTAAGTATCTTCAATTGAATTAAACACAGATCTTCTGCAGAATGCGTACCACCTCGAATGCCCACCACCTCTTTGAGTGGGCAAATCAACCCAGACAACAGATGATATATCTGTTTAAAAATGCATTTTTAAGTCAAAAACAGAATAAATTGATTTACCTGGTTACTTTTAGATTTCACAGGACCTTTAAAGATGTTACTAAGTGCTACCAATGACTGTTATGTTTATCTTCTTCTCAGATGCACTAATTCCCCAAAGGGGCAGGGGGGAGTTTTGTAGGTTGGAAGTGGGAGGGCAGAAATTCATTTCCCTCTCTTAAACATTAGGTTTTAAATTTTTCAGAATTTAATTTATAAATTATCCTATAATACATGCAGCTCAATTTTGAGATAGCCAAGTTTTATGTCTTCATTTTACTCACCACTTTGTTCTTTTCTTTCTTTTCACACAGTTTTCCTTGAGCACCTCCAAGTGTCTCAGCCTTGTGTCCTGCTGAGCTAACACTTTATCCCAAGTTTGTCTCTGCCTGCATTCCCTATGCCCAATAAGATTGAATTTCATAGTATTTCATCTTCCAGGCTTTTCATGATGCTGAAATTTTCCAGTTGATGCTTAAGCCTCTCCAAAAAGCCAAATATCTCATTAATAGTTTCCTTTCAGCCTTCAGATTTTTTTCATTGTGAGGATGCACACAAAGGCTTAGTAAATTAACTCAATCATTTAACAAATTTGTTCTTATAACTATTATGTGCTAGCACTGTCCTCAGTGATTATAAAATTAGAAATTCATTTTTGGACACGTGCTACAAGCATTTATAAATGCCAACAAATGTATAAAAATGAATAGCTCTTTCATGTCAAGTTTTATTCTTTTCTTATTTTTTTATTAAATATTTCTTCTTCTAGAAAGTAATTAAGCTTTGCCTTTTTCAAATAAGCTTCTATATCAGACTGGTATCTTATAATACTCTCTGATAATTAATCAAAGCTATTCTGACTTCAGAGGATTTACAAATAAGAGCATGATATGAGAAATTTTACCTGGAATATTTTATCAAAATGTGAAACCAAATAAAACAATTTTAGTGCATTTGCAATTCCTATCTGACGTCTAACTGGAAAATACAAAATTAATTCTGATTTTAAGTAGCACACTGTCAAAGCATTATTTAAGGAGACAGATGTCCCAAGAGAGACTGTTCTTAGAGTAATTTTAGCCTCACCTTGAAAAGTTCAGAAAACCGCATTTTCCCCCCATGGTATTTAAATATTAGGTTTTGAAATTAAAAAGGATCTGATAATAGGGAATAAAACATTCAGAATTTTATTCTTTTAAAAGGAGTGTTCTACTAATCCTTGTGACTTGACTAGCAATAAAAATCCTACCTTTTCACCTTTAAAAGCCCTGAATGGTTTAAGTATTTTATATTTAATCTCTGTATAAATTTTCTCCAGTCTCAGGTGCACTTAGGATAATATGAGGAGACTGTGTCAGAGGGTTGTTGTCTCTATTAATCAAGAGTTGATGAAAATACTAATATCTCAGTGGCAGAAAGCTGACAGTTTCTTTTACAAAATGTTTGGAAATGATGGTTACATTTTTTCATTATAAACTAAATCGTCATTTATATTCAAAATTACATCTCTAATTCTTTTCATAATTCTGTCATTGACTTTATAAAACTGTTTTTATTGTTTTTAGATATGCTACACATTGATTGAATACACAATTGAAAAAATTAAGCATTGCTGCTCTCCACAGATTACTGTGATGTCAGACATTGAGCAAATAGCTATATTGTCACATATATTGAGATACAGAGATTATAATAAAAATCAGATTTTTTTTTCATTTTGAACACTTGATATACATTTATTAAATATATCAATTCCTTTTCCTAAGATTGACTGTTTTTATATTGCTTTATAGCTAGTTCTCAGAATATGTTCTTATAGTCCCACAGTTTTCAATTTCAAACCATTGTATTTGACCTTGCACTACTTATTTTTGACTATTCCATGCTAGTGCTTTATTTGAATCCAGACTCATTGAGCATCTTGTCCTCTTTAATTTGAACTCTTTGACCATTTATTTATTCCCAAAAGTTGAGTAAACACTGTGAATCCAACAATTTGCTCATTTTTTAGAAAATGCAAAATACATGAAAAGACTACAACTGACTTAAGTAGTTATATCTTGCTTGTAAAATGGAGTTTTGCTTGAAAATTTCTGATCTGAAATATGACATCAGAAGTAGACATAACTGTATAATTATCTTAAAGATTAACATACAATTGGCATTTGAAGATTTGAAAAGTCTAGGCTAATAAACTTAGCAAGAACAATGATTCCTGCAAATGTTTGTTCTTATTTTTTAAAGGAAATAATACATCTCAAAATGGAAAGTGAAGACAATGAGAATAGTGGAAGATGATCAGGAAAATTTTCCTCTGTGGGGCATGATTTTAAAGAATAATAGGGTAAAAAATAACATAATATTGAATTAATTGCAATATAGTGACAGAGCTAAATTACAGAGAACTCTGAATGATCAAATGAATCATTTGGACTTAGCCTGCTTTTTGAGGGGAAAATAATACCTCTCGTTATCTGTCATCTACTTATTTGATTCTGTTCTTTGTTTACATAAAAAGTCATAAATATTTAATGTAAAATGTTTCATTGAAATGCATGTAAATAATTATTGGTCTTGGTGAAATCAATGAAAAATAGTATAAACCCATGACTGATATTTAATATTAAACAAAAGATAAATTGAAGAAATACTTGATGTCATAGGCCAGGAAGACAGTAAACTTTTTCTGTGAAAGGTCAAATATTAATAGTAAATACTTTAGCCTTTAAAGGACAGTCTCTGTCTTTACTAGTCAACTGCCATTGTTGCATGACTACAGCTGTATAAATGAATCAGTATTATTATATTCTATAAAACTTGATTAAAAAGTGGCAAGTAGGATATGGTCTGTGGACCACAGTCTGCACGTCCATATTTCTTGTAGGTAAAAAGATTATGCATTTTTGGAACACCACTGTTCATTAAGCACAAGGAGAACAAAAGCTACTCCAGAAATTTATACTTTAGAAGGATTTAGTAGTTCTTACAGATCTCAAGGACAACTTCTCAAGCTCCACGGCATTTAAATTGAATGGGATTGAAATTTTACTCATTAAACAATGATTAAACTAGAAGAACTATGAATTGGCCTGGAAATAGAATTTACTTAGAAAAAGATCTAGTCTTTCTACTGACTGAATAAGAAGATACATGTGGGACGGTATGCTATTTCCCAAACCAGGGTGTTGAGAGGGCATTCTACTTAAACGGACCAGGTATCTTGTGATTGACGACGGATCTGGTGAAAAAAAAAAACAAACACATATTACTTAAAGCTAATGAATATTCTTTAAGTACAAGAATGTGGAAAATTTTAAAAAAAAAGAATTCTAAATGTTTTAATTAGGCACAGCTCCATTTAGTGGTATATTTTAAAAACAAGTTCAACACTAAACTCAAAAGACAATGATCTGAATCGATGATCTATTGCTACGATCACGGTCAGTAAATCATCCCAAAGCTCAGCGTTTCATACCAGCAAGTGTTCATTTAGTTCGCAAGATTGTATTGATAGTTTAACTATTTAATCTGGGCTCATCTGGATTTACTCATATGTCAGTTGATCAGCTATAGATTGACCTTACAATGGATGACTGGGTAGATTTGTCTCTCTAATTTTCTCATTATTTAACAGGCTATCACTGGAATGCTCTCATGGTAAATGCAGAGGAACACAAAAACAAGTAGAAAGGCAAAGTGACATATTTGGATGTAGGAAAGGTTAAAGAAATAAAGCCCTTGATACAGTTGCTTTATCCATCTAGTGTATTTAAAAAGGTAGATGCATAATTTGCAATTTCAAATATCCACAAGTAGCTTCAACTTCTGGGAGTCAATCTCTGAAATAATATGAAAATAATACTTTTCTGACCTGAAGACTTACTATAAAAATAAAAGTAGTGAAATGATTTACGGTGAGAGTGATAATTATAAGTGATGGCTAGAAATAAGGAAATGCATTTTAGGCATTCAGCTTGATATTTTAAAGCAAACATATTTTTCATTTAGAATAAGGATTCTGTGGAGATTCAGTGATCTCCACGTTTGTTCTGGTACTCAATACATACACTAAATGACTTCCTATGAAAAAGTTTTGCATGTTATCAGTTCACTGGTGACTTCCGATCAAAAACAAACATGCTGATGATGTTTCAATAATTCTATTAATTATTAGCTTATATATGGAAAAATCCATGACTCCTTTTTTTTGAAATGAGAGTAAGATTATAATTTTATTTTGTATTCTATCCATCATCATCTTGGTTTAAGGTTCATTGTTAACATTAAAGAAAGTCAAGAAGGAAACTGGTGGTATGTTTGAATGCTACTGGAAAAATCAACACAGTGTGCCAAATGCATTCACGTTTATATTTGATATGCTATGGTGACAGCTAGAACAATCTGGTTTTGTCGGTAGAGCTAGCACATATGATTAAAGCACACGTGGGATAAATTTTCATGATGCTGTATAGGGTTTTAGCCTTGCATCTGTTATTAAAGTCATTAGAATTGGAATTGCTAAAGCCTTTCGTTACTCTTTGACAGTTTACTCCATATGAAGCATATAAAAGAAGCAACACACTGTTACTATTCTCTTTTTCAATTAAGTAGTTCGAACGTGGGTTACATTTCAGCATTGAAGATGACAGATCCTATTCTTCAGGTAACAGCATTCCAATTTGACTCATTGTACAAAAACAGGCACACACACACTCTGCAGATTCAAAATTACATGCCTTCAGAAATAAAACTTTTTTATGTAAATGTCCAATTTATACATAGTCATTTGAGAATTCCTAACAACTCGCAATGCTTCCACTAGAATCAGAAGCACTTAACATTTGAATTCAAATTATGTTCTTTATATACTTTGTTTTAAAAATGTCCGGTGTAGATCAAATTTTAAATGAGTAATAGAATATTTAACAATGAAATTGCTTCTCTCATTCAAATGCTAATAGTAATTGGGCATATTACTTTCTTTTCAGGGCCTAAATTACATTCTGAGAATACAAGAGCTATTTTGGTTTAGCAAGGTGTCTGTTATTTCATTAACCTTATGTTTTGTTACATTATTTAGAATCTGACAGAGCTGCACTCTGCTCTCTTTCTACGTGATCTCAAGCATTTGAGGCTTCAGTTTGCTCATCAGTGAAATGGCAATCTCATTGTTTATAGTGAGAATTAAAGGAATAGTTACACAAACACTTCACCTTATGTCTATCACAGAGCTAGCACTCAATGCAAAGTGATTAATATTAATAAGCTTGTCAAGTATAATTTACTATTATTATCATAGGTAATTATAAAATTCATGTAACCCCTGTTCACCTGAAATTTGAAGGACCTGATTGATACTGAGAAGAGGAGGACGAAAGAGGGAATTGTGAGAGATATGTTTTCCTGGATTATAGTATACCTTATTCCGTGTGACCTAAACCACAGGAGGAGCTAAACAAGTTTAGAGAATTTGCAAAATCTGATGCTGTGTATCAGTATAATGTTTTAGCAGAATTTAAGATGTGAAGAGCTCTTCTAAGTGGTTTACAAAATATGTCCATACATAGTAGGGAAATTGTTACATTTCAGGACAAATTTTCAGTTCAGTTCAGTTGCTCAGTTGTGTCCAACTCTTTGCGACTCCATGGACTATAGCATGCCAGGCTTCCCTGTCCATCACCAACTCCTAGATCTTGCTCAAACTCATGTCCATCAAGTTGGTGATTCCACCCAACCATCTCATCCTCTGCCACCTCCTTCTCCTCCTGCCTTCAATCTTTCCCAGCATCATGGCCTTTTCAAATAAGTCAGTTCTTCACATCAGATGGTCAAAGTATTTGGAGTTTCAGCTTCAGCATCAGTCCTTCTAATGAATATTCAGGACTGATCTCCTTTAGGATGGACTGGTTGGATCTCCTTGCAGTCCAAGGGACTCTCAAGAGTCTTCTCCAACACCACAGTTTAAAAGCAACAATTCTTTGGCACTCAGCTTTCTTTATAGTCCATCTCTCACATCCATACATGACTACTAAAAAAACCATAGCTTTGACTAGACAGACCTTTGTTGACAAAGTAATGTCTCTGCTTTTTAATATGCTATCTAGGTTGGTCATAGCTTTTTTTCCAAGAAGAATGTGTTTTTCAGTTTCATGGCTGCAGTCACCATATGCAGTGATTTTGGAGTCCAAGAAAATAAAGTCTCTCACTCTTTCCATTGTGTCCCCATCTATTTGCCATGACCATGATTAGCACATGGATAATCACAAACATGAAAAAGCACTTTAGGGAAAGCGAGTAATCCATTAGGGCCATAAGGGTTACTATCACCTGAAGTGTCTGATTTAAATCCCTACGCAATGTGCCTCATTTATAATTTGACTGCTAGATACCTCACCAGCCTCATCTTTGGCTGAGCCTCCATTCACTATGCAAATAATTCAGTTGCTATTCTGGTTATGTATATCCATTTATCCTTTTTAATGGCCATTTTCTGTTTTTTCACCTGGCAAAGAGAGATAGTGAGGACAGGGAGGCCTGGCGTGCTGCAGTCCATGGGGTCGAAAAAAAAGTCAGACAATTTAGTGACTGAGCAACAACAAAATAGAGGAGATTCTTAAAGTCTCAGCTCAAATCTCATCTCATTTTAAGGTATTTTTCTGAATATAATGCAAGAAATAGTAACCCCTGAAGCTACAGCTCTAGTACTTTGGCCACCTGGTGTGAAGAACTGACTCACTGGAAAAGACGCTGATGCTGGGAAAGATTGAAGGCAAAAGGAGAAGGGGACAGCAGAGAACAAGATAGTGAGATGGCATCACCAACTCAATAGACAAGAATTTGAGCAAACACTGGGAGATAGTGAAGGACAGAGAATAGTGAGATGGCATCACCAACTCAATAGACAAGAATTTGAGCAAACACTGGGAGATAGTGAAGGACAGAGAATAGTGAGATGGCATCACCAACTCAATAGACAAGAATTTGAGCAAACACTGGGAGATAGTGAAGGACAGAGAAGGCTGGTGGGCTATAGTCTGCGGGGTCACAAAGAGTCAGACACAACTTAGTGACTGAACAACAACAACAGCTTCCTTATGTCTCCCGTTTTGACCCAAATACAAAACTCAAAGCACCTGAAACATTTTTTTCACATATAATTAATTTATAAATCTCTCTCCACATTCAGATCCTCTGAGATAATAATTTTTGCCATAATGTGCATGCTAACTTCCAAGGTGAAAAAAAAAATTATTAATGAATGATGATTTCCCAATGAATGTCTTCCTAATTTCATGACTGAGGAATAGTTCAGCTGAAAGTTTTATTAGGTGCAGTTGTCTAAGAGATATGAGGAGTGCAGGCAAATTACCATAACCTGATCAGGTCATTTAGGTTGAGGGCATTTGATGAGGCTAGGTACTGAATGTAAATAAAGTAGTGTATCTTAAGATAACAAGCACAGCTTTGATTGTCATATAGCCGAGCTGCTCTAAGGAGTTAAGGCATAAATCATGTTTAATAATTACTAATTTAATTGAGTTAAACACTGGAACATTCATTTGTCTCAGTGAGATCATGGGAGGTCAGATCCCTGGATTTTACTGTAGACAGACTGCTGGCATTTAATTTATTTCAACTAATATTTACTTATCATACATTCCATGCCAAGCAACTAGTGCTTTGTAATCATGGACTTTCTTCCCTGAAGAAAGAGTTCCTATCCCATACAAAAAAGATACCCTAAGGAGAAATGATCATAGCAATTATCTTTCACCTTCAGGAAGTTTTTCCTTTAAATAAGTTTTATTGATGTAGTCACATGCAAAAGAGTTCATGTATATAGAATGTACAGTTTAGTAAGTTTTGACAACTGTATACATCCATGAAGTCATCATCATAATAAAAAATAATAAACATTTCTATTACGTCCTGAAGTTTCAATATACTCTGTTGTAATCCTGTCCTCCTGCCTCTCATTCCCCCATTTTATTCAGTGACTACTGACTTTTTGGCACCATAGATTAGTCTGCATTTTCTTTAGTTTTATATGAATGTGATCATGCTTTATGAAATCATTTTCACTCTTTCACTCAACTTAAGAATTATGAGATTCATCCATGTTTTGAGCTGATTAACGTCCTGTCATGCATTTTACTTAAAAAATGTTGTGAAACCTATAACATATTGCAATTTCTGTTTAATCAACTATTTTTTAAAAAATTGAATAATAAGAACAATTATATATTTGTCAATGTAGTAACATTTGAGGACTCTTGATGCTTTTGTATACATCCAAATTCCTATCATGTGCCATTTTTGTTCTACTCAAAAAAGTCTTATAACACACATTGTAGTGTGAGTCTTCTGGTGAAAAATTTTTTCAAAGTTTGTGTATCTAAAACACAAAATTATTTTGTCCCTATATTTAAAATACATGTTAGTTGAGTAAAGAATTCTATATTCACATCTTCTTTTCTGTCAGAACTTTAAAGTTATTGCCCAATTGTCTTCTTCATTGCATTATTTCAGATAACAAATGTGCTGTAATCCTTAACTTTCTTTCTGGGAAGGTTATTTATCTTTTTTTTCTCTCTCTTTTGCTGTTTCTAAGATTCTTTTCTTTATGATTCATTTGGGTAATTGGATTATGAAATGCATTCTTGTGTTTTTATTCATGTTCCTTATATATGGAACTTATTGAGCTTCTAGCATTGGTTTTCATCTAATTGAAAACTTTTTTAGATATTACTCCTTAAAATATGTTTTCTGCTCTCTTCCTTTGGAGACTCCAATTACACATACTGAAACTGGGAAATCATTATCTGAAGTGAGCCTATTCCACATTTAGGGTAGTTTCCTGATATTTTCATGGCTGATCAGGATTCAGATGAATATAAAGGCCACTCATCATATCTGGAGTTCTCTGTGTAGCTCTCTCTTCTGTAGTTTTCTATCCTTCAAACTCTAGTCAGCTTTGTCTCTTCAGATTTTCAGTTTTTTCAGTTTAGGAATCCGCTTGGCTCTACATGTCTTCCCTGGTGGTTCAGCTGTTAAGAACCTGGCTGCAATGTGGGAGACCTGGGTTCCATCCCCAGGCTGGGAGGATCCCCTGGAGAAGGGAATGACTGCCCACTCCAGTATTCTGGCCTGGAGAACTCCATGGACTCTATAGTCCATGGGGCCACAAAGAGGCAGACACGACTGAGAGACTTTCACTTTCACACTTTCACTTTGGCTGTCCATGATTTCCCTCTCACAAATCCATAACTCGTAAATACTCTCAAGGCCATCAACTGAATCAGTCATAGGATTCATCTCATTTCTCAGGAATTACTGTCCCTCAATGCCTGATGACCATTGTGTTGAAAACCACTGTTTCAAATACTATGTGTGTATATTTTGGTTGTTTAAGTATCTGGGGGGTGGATAAATCTGGCCCTTGTTACTCTATCTTGCCTGGAAGAGGAAGTCCAATCATAACTGTGAAACCAGCTCATCACATGTATACTTAAATACGTTAGGACCAGCTGTAGGCATATCAGTTCTGTTGTCAATACCCATTTAAATATAATTGGTTTTAGGCAAACTTTGGTTTTACAATGATTTCTCACTTTTAAAATGATTGACTAGTTCTCTCTCTCTCTCTCTTTTTTTTTTTCTGCCTTGACAATCTAAACACTCTTAAACTTTGTTTAAAATAGGCTCACCAGTTCTTTCTGGTCCTCTCTGTCTCAGATAATTTAGGTACCGGAGTACTTAGACACTCCTCTGTTTATATAGCAACTAACCATTTCCCCTGATTCCTTGGAAGAATATTAGCACATATCCATCCCATCATTCTCATTTCTCAGATAAAGAGAGGAAAAAACAACTCAGAATCAATGACTGGTTCACTCTATACTCTAAAGATACTAACTTTAAGGGATAATTGTTTTATTTGTCTCATTGTTTTTTTATAATTACATTATGCTCAGTTTCCATTTGATAAGAGACAGCTCAAAGACTTTGATTCTTTTGTCAAATGCTACACTCAAAATATCCAGAGTGGCACATAATTTATCATGATGCTTTAAATATATTAAATAGAAAAATTCAAACATTCAAAGATAGAACCAATGTTCACCTTCAGCTGCTCATTTCTCATGTCCATAATCATTAACAAAATAGAATTTGAGATAGGTATAATATGATATTGTGCTAGATTCCGAGTCAGGATCTTGAGGCGCCTAATTTCATTTAGGTTCTGAGTATTATTGTTGCTCTTTGGACAAGACATATGTCTATACCAAAATTCAACAAAGAAAATATTAAGGAAAAGTACTGTTTATTAAAAAAATACTATATCCCTTGTATAGATATCTATATATAAGTTACAAATGATTTTATTTGCACGGGAAACCTGATATCCAGTAAATAGTTCTTGTATTTTACTAGTGAGAGGGTTTAGAATCATTATGTATTCAACAGATACGTATGGAATGTCTACTAGGTTCAAGAAACTGTGTTTGACATTAGAAAATTTGGGTAACCTAATAGAATGTGCATGGTGCATTAGCAGTTCCTAAACTTGAACCCATATTTAACTTGTGTAAAGGACCACATGATAAATGCTTTAAACTTTGTGAGCAATGGAGTCTCTCTCAAATGCTTACCTCTGCCATTGTGACATGAAAGCAGCCAGAGACAGTATATAACAAAACGAGTTGACCATTTTCTAATAAAACATTTTTTTAAAACAAAACAAAAGTAGATAAAGGGCTAGATTTGTCTCATAAGACATTGTTCGCTGAGTTGTGTACTTGCCCAAACTGAAACATGACAATTTTTAAATGGATTTAAGGTAAAAAACAACTCATGCAAATGTTTGATACCATCCCCACCAAGACCTATTCTAAGTAATTAAATGTTCTTTTTTTTTTTTGATGAGTTTATAAGAGCCAGTGAAATAATGTTTTAAGTTAAAACCCTTTCTCATGAAACTACTGTTATTTTTCCTTTGAATTTCATCTTAAAAACATTTATTTTTTTATTTTATTTTTTTTTAAAAACATTTATTTTTATATAGCAATCATCATACATGGCCTAATGAAAATGTAATATATATACATAGATTTATAGACATAAGTATAGATATGGACTGACAGAACTAGATATGGATACAGATAGGCACATTTAGATAGATACATTTCCTAGACAAGAACCTAATTCAGATATGACAGGTAAAAATTATAAAAATACAAAAACTGCTTTAGAAGTAGTTAAAATTTTAAAAAGGTATATGTTTGAGAGCTCTGTTTAAAAGCCACTCCACTGCTACACATAAAAGTTCTTCACTGCTGTGTCTTGCCCCTAACGTTACTTTTCATTTCTGTTTGTGCTTGAAAAGTCTAAAAGTGATTTAAGAAAATGGTTCAGCATTATGGATGATTTTAATTTCCCTAAAATAATTTCTAAATAAAAATCTACCTCCAAGATTTTGTTATATTTTTCTTTAATTCCACTACATTTGAAAGATTAAAGGGTTTATTAGCATGTTTTCTTTTAAAAATTATCGAGGCTCAATTTCTTGGACTAAACCTCACAGAAATGTCAAACTATGTATTCACACTTCCTCAAGATCTTAGTGTTATTTCTTTCAACATTCTTTTTCTTTTATCTCTTATCCTTAATGAGGTAGTAACAGAATATTAGAGCACTGACATAGTTTTGTAAACTATGCAATTCTAATTGGAAGACTTAAGTTTAACTAGAAGAACAAATATATGTAAGAAAATATATGTAAGTTGAAAATAACTGAAATTTGGAAAATTATCTAGGAATGTATAACATCTTACTTGGCAATTAAAATTTAGAAAAGAAAGTGTTAAAGTAGGTGCTGAAAGTAGACATAATGATATGGAATTTTTAGAAAAGCATACTTCAATTATGAAGAAGACATGAGCTAGTTAACTATATATAACAACATTTCTGTGTGTAGGCTTAGAAGGGTTGGTACTGAGAAATGAACATTTTTTGTTTAGTTGCCAAGTATGTCTGACTCTCTTGAGACCCCATGGACTGCAGCTACCAGCCGCCAGCTGTCCATGGGATTTCGCAAGCATGAATACTGGAGTGGGTTGCCATTTCCTTCTCCAAGGGATCTTCCTGACCCTTAAGTAAATCTTACTAGTATACATTTGATAAATTGATGCTTTTTATGAAATTATGAATAAATAATTTATTTAGAAATAGGAATTTAAGACAAATTCTTAAGCTAGAACATGAGCCTGTGTGGGGCTGTATTAATGTCCTTTGGCTACTTTAACAAATTACACAAACGTAGTGGATTAACACATCATAATTTCATTTTCCTATAATTCTGTAGTAGTAAAAGTCTGACCAAGGTCTCACTGGATTAAAATCAAAGTGTTGGCACTACTGTGTTCTTTGTGGAGGCTGTAAAGGATGATACATTTAAGTACCCCCATTCCTTGCTTCCTGGCCTCTTTCTTTGTTTTCAAAGGCAGTAACATTACATCTCTCTGGTATTTCTTCCATAGTCAACATTTCTCTCTAACTCTCTCGGCTGCTCTCTTTCACTTTTAAGGACCCTGTGCTTACATTGGGTTTTACTGGAGGTCTATGATAATCTCTTTATTTTAAGGTCAGGTGATATATTCCATCTGAGAAATGGAGTTTTCCTGCCATATCAGTGGACAAAGGATATCATAATCATCAGCAATTGCAGCCACTACTGATAGTGAGATGGTGAGCTCTTCTAAGGGAACTCTGGATGGGAAAGAATATCTGCCATCTAGAAGCCACTCCCTGTGATGAGCCTTGAGGAAACTCAGGGTGTGAAAACACAGCATACTGGCCCCATATAGCTGAGGTGCATATCTAAGGAACTGATTTCAGTGAGCCCAGACTCTTGCATTTTCCCATATGTAGAAAAGCACTAAATTCCTTGAAACATACATATCCAGTTTTCTTTAATTAACAATAATCTGACTTTCAAACTACCTGCCCTTAGTCGTAAAATTCCTGTATATCTTTGCTCCCCCCACCGCCTTGCCTCCTCATAGAAGTTCTATCAGGGTTACTTGAGATGCTGCCTCCCAGATTTGAAGTGTTAAACATTCCTGCCAATTAAAACTTAACTCTCAAAAAAAAAAAAAAAAAAAAAGAGGTCAGGTGATTAATTCCTTTAATTTACATTTGCCTTATAACATAACATATTCACAGCCTAGAATTAGAATACAGACATGTTTGGGGGACCAATATACTACCATAGTGGAGGAGGGAGCTGTAAAAGCAGCTGAGGAATGGGCTGAAGAATAAAGGTAGTTTTTGCTGCCAGAGGACATGGCATTTTGAGTTCCACATAAGGTAAAGATGGGAAGAGCAGAGATTGGTTGATAAAGCAACAAAGAAAACCAGATAACTGACACAACACTTGAGAAGATTAACCAAGTGGAATCTGGGCACAAATGGACAAACTGAGTTTTAATTAGAGCAGATAAACTTCTTTCATATTACAAAAAAAAAACAAACAAACAAACAAACAAACAAACATAGAGGGAATCTGGCATAGCAATTCAGAGCATGGACTGAAACTATGTCACTTTCTGTCCTGCAACTATGACTTAGTTTTTCATCTATAAAATGGTTAAAAAAATAGTACACATGCCACGGGTTTGTTGTGATTAGATATGCATAGGTCAATGCATCAAGTACAACCCAAAGTAAGCATGATATACTCAACAAATGTTAGTAGTTTTTATTACTGTTTCTCACAAGTAGTAAGTCAAATACACTAGGCTAGTACCATTGAATATCAGGCAACTTTGCATTTGAGTTTAGTATCCAGGAATTAAAAAATCCTATCACTATATTTTATTATTGTCAACCATCATTTAGCTATTGAGGTACAGATGCTGAATAGGTAGATGGCCTACAGAGTCTGCATTTTTTTCTTTCCCACCTGCAATTCTTTCAATGGAAGAATTTTCATAATCCTGACAGAGTTAGTATTCTGAGGTCCAATTTGTTTATTCTAAAGACTTGTTCTACATCTATTCATGAATAGTTAAACAGTAAAGATGGAAATAGATAGCATTCCATGCCAGATGCCTACTATTTGGTGTTACCTTACCTCTTAGGTTATCTGTCCTACTGAGTTCCTGTTATACTCTGGGATACTCATAATTCTCTGAAGACACACTGTTAATACCTTCATGTCTAGGTAGAGAGATATCTTGATATATATGCAGCTGTCCTACAATAGTCCATTGCCAAATTCTATTCTTACTTTGGACTCAAAAGTTAATTTCTGCATAATAACTTCAACAAACAAAAAGTAAGAATCTCTCTGGATTCATAGCATTTATTTGTGTATGCAATAT
This sequence comes from Muntiacus reevesi, assembly GCF_963930625.1. Taxonomy (NCBI): domain Eukaryota; kingdom Metazoa; phylum Chordata; class Mammalia; order Artiodactyla; family Cervidae; genus Muntiacus; species Muntiacus reevesi. The sequence continues at coordinate 26,054,548 of NC_089252.1, read as the reverse complement.
GCATTTTCGTCTTCTTTATTGTTTATAATTAGTTCTACTTGACTATACTTTCACTCCAAACATGGATAATGCCTATATCATTTTTTATCCCCAACTCTGGCTGCCATAATGCCTTATACAAAGTATAGACTAAATAATTTGCCTTTTCAGTTGAATATTCAAATTACATAAGTATACTGTAGCCTCTATATCTTTTCTTTCCTTTTTATGCAACATATATTATTAATAATAATTACTATTATTATAAGTAGAAAAAGCCCAAAAGTGGTTGTAAAATTTAAAAATTGTGCAGACTGATTATTTTCATAGCTCTGCCAGTCAAATTCCAAGCAAAATAATTGCTTCCCCTGGGTTTCCAGTAACCCAGAGAATGTAATGTATATAATAATAATATATTTCAATAATGATTCAGAAACAACATTAAGTGAGGAAATGGTGGTTTGGGTTCACATTCTAAAATTAAAGAGTGCTATAAATAATTAGTCACACTGGATAAAATTTATATGTTTTACAAAATCAATCATAAACTGTTCAAATTATTGCTTTTAAGCCTGACCGCACCAGATTCTTCTGATATATTTTTACATATATCTTCAGGGCTTTCCTGGTTCAATTCCTGAATCAGGAAAATCCACTGGAGAAGGGGTAGACTATCCACTCCAGTATTCTTGGGCTTCTCTGGTGGCTCAGCTGATAAAGAATACACCTGCAATGTGGGAGACCTGGGTTCAATCCCTGGGTTGGGAAGATTCCGTGGAGAAGGGAAAGACTACCCACTCCGATATTCTGGCCTGGAGAATCCCAAGGACTATAGAGTCCATGGTGTCACAGAGTAGGACACGACTGAGCCACTTTCACTTTAGAATGTGTACAAGAGTTTACTGGGAAAGGAAATGTTTCTCATCGATATAGTCTATGGCTATTTTGAATAGTGCTTCAGTGAGCTTGAGATTGCAGGTATCACTTCATAATCCTAATTCCAGACAGAAGTCATAGAAGAGGAAGGTAGAATGATGGTTACCAGTGGCTAGTGGGAGGAGGAAATTGGCAGCTGTTGTTCAACATGTATAAAGTTTCATTACACAAGAGAAAAAAGTTCTAGAGAGCTGCTCTACAACATAGTGCCTATCATAAACAATTGTTATGGTTTAGTTGCTAACTCATGTCTAACTCTCTGTGCGACCTCAGACCTCAAGAACTGTAGCCTCCCAGGCATCTCTGTCTATGGGATTCCCCAGGCAAGAATACTGGAGTGGGCTGCTATTTCCTTCTCCAGGGGATCTTCCTGACCCAGGGATCAAACTTGTGTCTCCTGCATTGGCAGGAGGATTCTTTACCACTGAGTCACCAGGGAAGCCCCATAGTAGACAATACTGCATTGTAAACAGAAAAATTTGCTGAGAGTAGCTCAAGCGATCTTAGCATACAAAAGGTGGAAGGCAGGAGGAAACTTTTAAAGATGATGGATATGTTTACTACCTTGATTGTGGTGACAGTTTTACTGCTGTGTGCATACGTTCAAACCCGTCAAATTAACAGTAAGTACATGCAGTTTTTGTATTATACTTCATTAAAGTTGTTAAAAATAAAATATAGCAATAATTAATGCTAACCAGATTAAAATAATAAAATGCCAATAAGAAGAGAACTTTGAAAATAAAATGTTTTGGGAAAAGAGACACAGGTAGTAAGAATTTGAAGAATATTAATATCTTTGAATTTCAGGTAGAAATTAAATGCACCTACCACAGCCTCTCCTTAAAATAACTCTTTGTTATATTGGTCTTAATGCTGTTCTTAATGTTTCATTTTTCTAGATAGTATTGGATGTGCTTTTCTTCTAAGTTTAAGAACAATACATATATATCTAATATTATTTAATAATAAAAATACAAATTTTGATTCATCAGTGGCTGGTGAGACATACATGTGACTTAATGCAGAGTAATGCTCTCAAAATTCTAGAAAATTTGGCCTCTTATAATTAGTTACAAAGAAGCAGTCTAATTTCTTATATAATACTAAGGTATTTCTTTCTATCAATAAATGAAGTACTAATGCTTCTCACGGAACTGTCAAACCTAGGTCACACTGGTATAAATAATATTCATCACTGTATACTAAACTTTTTGGTTTATGTAACTAAAAGTCACTGAAATTTCTCCCATACAATTCAAATTTTAATATGTTCTCGGTGCCTCTAAGAATCAAGAAACATCTCAAGGTGTTCTTTGAAAATAAATGGCATCTCATAAAAAATTAAATTTAAAAAAACCTTTATAATTTCAGATAACAGCTTGTATTTTTCAGTTTTAAAGTATATCTAATATTTTTACTAAGTTTCTGATAATTTAGATAATAAAATATAATTCTGAAAAGAAAGTGATAGGAAAAGAAAAAGTAATAAGAAACCAATTCTAGAGAATCCAAGACGAAAACTAGGACAAATATTCAGCTTTCTTACTATTAACTATGTAAACTCTAAAAGCATAACCGGACATATGAAGAATTTATACAAAAAGACAAGTTTTGATCACCTATAGGAGAAAATTCCTCGATGAGAATGAATGCAGACTAAAATAAGACTATGTTTTCATAAGTCTTCCGCCTACATTCAATCATTTATTTGAATTGTCATTAGCTGAAAATTAGCATTCATTTTCAATTCTAACTAAGGCTCCTGGAAACAAATATTCTAGATGAAAATTTACATTTGTGGAAAAACAAATGGAATGTGTAATAATGATGGTATTAACACAGAGATTCAATGCTAGAAAACAAGAACAACTTTGTGAAATAGCTGGCGTGCCTAACCAGAAATCAGAGTTAAGTCCCACCTCTGCCACTTAAAAGAACCTTCACCGGCCTGAGCTTGAGAGTCCCTAGCTGCAACGTGGGCCTTGGTGCCTAATAAGGGGATCAGAAGCTCAAGTGAGAATAAGTACATAAGAAATCCAGACTTGGGAATAAATGCTGCCTCTGGCTCCTGGTTTTTTGTTGTTGTTTGTCTGTTTATTGTTTTATTTCTCCAAGTTCTTTAAATAGACATTTGTGAACTAGAGTATCTTCCCCAACCTTCTAAGAACTAATTAGGTTCCTCTGGAGTTAAAACTCTTTGTTGCTTTTATGTACACTTTGTTCCTTAGGATTAATAGACTTGTCTCACTAGCAGATCAGATTATTGTTTACTGAAAGTGAAAGTGTTAGTTGCTCAGTCATATCTGACTCTTTATGACCCCATGGACTGTAACCCACCAGGCTCCTTTGTGCATGGAATTCTCCAGGCAAGAATAGTGGAGTTGGTTGCCATTCCCTTATCCAGGGGATCTTCTCAACCCAGGGATTGAACCTGGGTCTCCTGCAGTGCATGCAGATTCCTTACTATCTGTGCCACCAGGGAAGCTCATTGTTTATTGACACTAGAGACAAATCTTATTGACAAAATGTCTGGAAACAAGTTTAATACTCTCTGGCTATACAGTTCAGTTCAGTCACTCAGTCATGTCTGACTCTTTGCGACCCCATGAACCACAGCACGCCAGGCCTACCTATCCATCACCAACTCCCAGAGTCCACCCAAACCCATGTCCATTGAGTCGGTGATGCCATCCAACCATCTCATCCTCTGTTGTCCCCTTCTCCTCCTACCCTCAAGCTTTATTTTATAGTCACCACTATGGATATTTTTGAGGTTTTTGCTTTTATATTAAACTAGATGTTTCTAGTTTCTTGCATTTACATTAAATAATTGTTTAATTGTGTTTCTGGTGTTTGTGTACATTTGTGCTTTTTATGTGCATTTTCTAATTTTTCCGGTAAAAATTTTATACACATATGAATAATTTGACTGGTACTTTTATAGTCTGAACTTTCACAGTTTTGTATTGCTATGGTTAATCATATAAATTAAAATGATCTCATTGAATATACAGATATAACAGTTAGTCCTTTCAGCTTATCACTTTCAATAAAATACAATTTATAATGTATCTCTTTTTCTCCATCCAGTAATATCTTTTTTAAAATTCAAGGTCAATTTATTTAAAAACATAAACCTCTGGAATCCTTTTAGTTTCATACTAATGATTCTTTCCTTCCTACTATAAACATCACATATGTTAATACAAAAAATACTGTAATCTTTAGCTCATTTTTTCTTGGTCAGTGATATTTGGATACCTCATGAGGGTAAAAAAATTAGAGGTACTTCTCTCTAATTGTGATAGAATATTTTTCTCTATATTTTACAACTTGCACAATGATGATTATTTCTCTAGTGAACACTGAACAAACAATTCAAATATTAAATTAACCCTAATTTAAACTCAAAAATATTAGAATCTTATACAAATCATGACTCTTTTGAAAGGACATTGTTTTTTTGAGTCACATTTAGTATATATTTTTTCCCTTTTCAAGATTCCTTGAGGCCTCTGAAAATAGGGATAAAAAGACATGATCTGGATGATTCAAATAATAAATAACTATGATATTGATTTTAATGTCCTAAAAATTCTAAATAAATTAAATAAAGCTTCTGTTACAAGGTCATGGAAAAGTGTAAATCCTTTGACATGCATTATCACATATCTGTTATCCAATTAAACAGGTTTGCCAATGATGACGTGTGGGAAAAAACAGTGACCAGAAAATGAGAATAAAATATGTTATAAATATGTTATATACTAGCTTTTAAAACTTTGTAAAATTACCTAAAATCAATTGTTCTTCATATTTAAAATGTGACTAAAATAATCACATCAATATTGTTGAAAGAATTAAATGAAATAACCATAAAATCCCTAAGCACAGTGATGGCAATATAGTGAGTCTCTATGAAATACTTTCTCACATTAGTCTTTATAGAGGCTAGCTTTTGGGTCTTTTTTGTATCCTTAGAAGGATATTAAGTCCAGGTAAATGGCTACATTTTCTTTCCTTCATGTATTGTTCCAAATCCCAATGTTGTTCCCTGAAAAATGAGGAAAAAATTCAAGGTGGGTCCATATAACCTAGGACATCTAAGCACCGAAGTGATACAGTCTAAGCCTCTATATATAACCTAAGCCCCTCCTTTACTTCTGATCTTAGACACACAACAGAACAGGTAAAGGGGTTAAGAAGGGTTTCATCTTAACCAGATTCTTTAAAATAGTTCCTCTTCACTATCTCTAAAATATATTTTGACACAACAGGTGTTAACAGTCTGATGAGAAAACGAGAGAAAAGGCAGTGGCGACTGAACAACTGACTCAGTGTTCAGAAAATAACTGTGTATAGAAGGTGGTTAAAGCAGCAAAGAAGTCTTCATATATATATATGGATATATATATATCTCCATCAACTGACAGCTGACGGCCAGCCTCAACACCATCCTACATAAATGAACATTACTGGATCTTCAAAATTATTCAACTATAAACTTGCTACATAAAATTAGGCAATTTGTTGTTTAATTCAGTCCTTGAAATTAACAAAAAATTCCTCAATGTACACAAATCTGCAGACCCTTCTGTAAAGGGAAATTTATAAAATTAAATAAAAAGATTATCACAAGTCTAAAATACATCATTTGGGCTAAAATTGAGAAATTGTCCAAAAAATGAAATGTAGAGTTCCTAGATGGTAAAGAATGTGTCATTTATTTTTGTTTCCCTGGAATTTCTAAGAGTTCCACAGCTAATATTAGTAAATAAATAAATAAAGTAAATTAGCAAAAAAAGAATAAATTTAATAAATAAAGCTACGCTTTAATGCAATGTTTTACTAATTTTGCACTGTTATGCAAATAGATTTTACCTCTTTTATTCTGTTCATGAAAATCATTTTCACAAACATTAAAACAATTTGAAATATGTCTACAAGCAAAGATCCAGTGGGATGGGAACTCAATAAACCTCCAAAACTCAAAATTCCATTGTAAAATATAACTTAGCCAAGTATTCTTTTTTAAATAATTGATTTTTTTAGGAGTGTTTGGTTTTCTCTCTGTGAGTTACATTTTAGAAATGCTGTCTCTGAAGGGTACTTCAATAACTGGTGATATAAACATATAAAAAACAATGCTTTCTTACTAAACCTGAGCTTAGTAACATATTTCAAATTTGTTTATTCACTTATTAAACAAACTATTTAATTTCAATAAGATAATAAATTATATTTAATACTCTAAATCATATTACACAATTAAAAAAGAAATCTAGTGATAAGAGAATATAGATTCAGCTGGGTTACACATCAGCTTCAGCAAATAATGATTGCCACATAAAATCTCTTCCATGGAAAATAAATTGGGCTATTTAGAAGAGTTTATTCCTTTAGACATGTTAGTAGCTTTCTAATCTTTTTAGATTTCCAAGTTAAAATCTAAAATTGCTATCAAAGGATATGACTTACAAATTATTAAAAATATCTGCTATTAAAAAAGGAAAACTATATTTTAACTAGAGTGATACCATTCACATATCTTACATGATCTATACATGTCTTTGGCCATATGACTTGCAAGCCTAGAGACAGAAAACTTACTTTCAAATTACTAAGTACCATTGAATTACTGTGGGATTTTTCTAAATTTCATTTCTGAGAATTAGTTTGTAAAATTAACATTTCCATGTCTGTCATACCTACCTTACTGTTAAAATAAGGTGTAACGTGAAATAATACTAATGTATTTTAACCCGTTAATTGTTACACAAATTATACTCACACTATCACAAATAGCAATAATTATGTATACCTAAGTTTACTGGAAGAGGTCAGTTTTCATTCCAATTCCAAAGAAAGGCAGTGCCAAAGAATGCTCAAATTATAGCACAATTGACCTCATCTCACACAGTAATAAAATAATGCTCAAAATTCTCCAAGCCAGGCTTCAGCAGTACGTGAATTGTGAACTTCCAGATGTTCAAGCTGGATTTAGAAAAGGCAGAGGAACCAGAGATCAAATTGCCAACATCCAACGGCTCATAAAAAGCAAGAGAATTCCAGAAAAGCATCTACTTCTGCTTTATTGATTAGGTCAAAGCCTTAGAGTGTGTGGATCACAACAAACTGGAAAATTTTAAAAGAGATGGGAAGGCAGACCATCTGACCTGCCTCTTGAGAAACCTGTATGCACGTCAGGAAGCAACAGTTAGAACTGGACATGGAACAACAGACCGGTTACAAATTGGGAAAGGAGTATGTCAAGTATGTCAAGGCTGTATATTGTCACCCTGCTTGTTTAACTTACATGCAGAGTACATCATGAGAAACGCTGGGCTGGATGAAGCACAAGCTGGAATCAAGACTGCTGGGAGAAATATCAATAACCTTGAATATGCAGATGACACCACCTTTATGTCAGAAAGTGAAGAGGAACTAAAGAGCCTCTTGATGAAAGTGAAAGAGGAGAGTGAAAAAGGTGGCTTAAAACTCAACATTCAGAAAACTAAGATCATGGCATCTGGTCCCATCACTTAATGGGAAATAGATGGGGAAACAGTGGATACAATGAGAAACTTTATTTTGGGGGCCTCCAAAATCACTGCAAATGATGACTTCGACCATGAAATTAAAAGATGCTTGCTTCTTGGAAGACAAGTTATGACCAATCTAGACAGCATATTAAAAATCAGAGACATTACTTTGCCAACAAATGTTCATCTAGTCAAAGCTATGGTTTTTTCCAGCAGTCATGCATGGATGTGAGAGTTGGACTATAAAGAAAGCTGAGAAAAAAAAAAAAAAAGAAAGAAAGAAAGCTGAGTGCCGAAGAATTGATACTTTTGAACTGTGGTGTTGGAGAAGACTCTTGAGATGTCCCCTGGACTGCAAGGAGATCCAACCAGTCCATCCTAAAGGATATCAATCCTGAACATTCATTGGAAGGACTGATGCTGAAGCTGAAACTCCAATACTGAAGGCGGGAGGAGAAAGGGATGACAGAGGATGAGATGGTTGGATGGCATCACCGACTCAGTGGACATGAGTTCGAGTAAACTCCGGGAGTGGTGGTGGAGAGGGAGGCCTGGCGTGCTGCAGTCCATGGGTCACAAAGAGTTGGATACAACTGAGTTACTGAACTGAGCTGAAGTTTTCATTCAGTATAATGAATAAATATATTTCATTTTCAATAAATATATTGAAATATAACAATGTAGATAGAATTACTATGACACGGTCACAATAGCAGAGGACTAAAATCATTTATACAAATATAACTATGCCAACTAGTTTTTATTGTCTTATTATCCTCAGTGTTATCGACAACAAAATAGGGATACCTCTTACAGTATTAACGGTGGAAAGAAAAGGAAAAATAGTATAAAATACTTGGTTCATGGTGAGAACTGAGAGCATGTTATTAAGTTAGCAATCTGTGGTATAGGTAATTCATATAGGTCTATAACGTTGAAAATAATATGGCCATTTGTTGTAAAACAAGCATTATTTTCTTCCTAATTCATGGGAGAATTGACAGAAAAGTAACAAAATTCTTGTGAAAATGTTTCTAAAATTAGCAAGCATGATTTCAAAGCAATTTTTCTATTTATTTAAGAAAATAGGGAAATGTTTTGCAAAAATGATTTAATACAATTTGCTTTAACAGCTGAGCCCAGAATCTCATTTTACTGAGAATATCTAGAGTCTTTTTTTTTTTTTTAATTACAATCTAACTCCTCATATAACAATCCTTTGGCATAATTTTATTTGGAAGTGTTAGGAGTTATGAGTTAATTTATCAGCCTGTAGATGCATGGATATAATAACCCACAGGTCATACAATCAATAATATTTACTGAGCAGGGGAGGGGTCCATTAAAACAATAGTATGCTCCAAATTCAGGCTCTTTGCAAGTTTTCTCCCCTCTGCCTTAATCAATCTTCTTTGAAATATTTACTCGTCCATTCTCATAATAAAATTGATCTCTGCTCAAATTTCACCTCACCAGAGAGGTTCTATTTCATTATCTAATAATATCTGTATGTATTCATAAACTCATCCATGTTTTCTTCATAGAACTTACCGAATATATACTACATTTTATTTTTTAAGAGTCCATTTAGGTTCACAACAAAACTGAGCAAAAAGTACAGAGATTTCCAATATACTTCCTATCCCTTCATATGCATAGCCATCCCCATTATTAACATTCCCCACCACTGTGGAACGTTTGCTACTATTGATGAACCTACATTAACACAAGCACACAAATCCCACAGGTTAATTATAATTCACTAATGATGCTGTATATTCTGTGAGCACACACAAATGTATAATAACATGTATCCAACATTATAGTATCACACAGAATAGTTTCACTACTCTAAAAAACCTGTCTTCTGCCTACACATCCCTACTAGCATCAGGCAACCAATGAACTTTTTACTATTTTCATAGTTTTGCCTTTTCCAGAGTGTCATATATTAATAGTTGAAATCATACAGTGTTTTACACTGTTTGGTCTACTGTAACAAAATGCTACAACCTGAGTGGTTTATATAGATAACAAAACCTTTTTTTCACAATCCTGGAGGTTGCAGAAGATTTTCTGAAGATTTATCTTAGGGAGGGTAAATTACTTTCCAAAATTACAGAACTAATAGGTTTCAAAGCTAAGAAATGTAGACATATGTGTTGAGTTCATTAGATTTCACTATGTATAATTTTGCCTACAAAATCACTTTCAATAGCTTGTGACATTATTGTGGAGACAGCTATATAAATTAGATACATTATTGAAAAAGATGTGATTTGAAACTTTGACATAAAGAAAAAAAACACTAAGGCATATTAAGATAAAATTGCTTAAAGGAGTAATAAATGGAAAATCTTAAAAGTAGACCAAACACAATGAAATTACATGTAGTGTCACAAAGATAAGAAGGAGAGAAGGCTTTTAGTGAGACATTTTGCAAGCTAGAAGACAATTCAGTGAAATCTTTAAAGGACTAAAAGAAAGAGGTTGTTAAACTAGAATTTTGTGCGTAGATAATTAAAGCGTTTTTTAGACAAACGAAAGCTGATAAAATTTATCTCCATCAGACATGTAATATAAGAAATGTTAAAGAAATGTATTCAGAACATAATAATTAATTAAAGTAAAAAAATGTATATTTATTTAAAAAATATCTATGAGATAATTATGTTTCAGAGGAGCTGAATTCAAAGGCAATGGTCTAGGTGCCACCTCCTGATTTATCCTCCAAACACAAAATACTAGAAGGGAGAAAGGATTTGACAAAATTTGACGTAACATTCATTTTAAAAACCACTTTAAACTAGAAAATAAGGGGAAATCCTTTAACCAGATAAAATGTATCTGTGAAAACCTATAGCTACCATTTTTCTTAATGATGAAGCACTACACTCATTCTCCCCAGATTAGAAAAAAGGCAAGGATTCCATTCTACTCACTAGTATTCAACATTCAGTGGAACTCACAGCTAGCACAATAGGAATGTGAAACAAAATGCTTGTTAAGCTTATCAATTTCACATAAAATCCTCCTACTATTTGTTCATCTATATATTTGACCCTTCTCCATTTATTTAGATATTTTAAAATTTGTCTTATCAATAATTTGCATCTGGAAGTACAAAAGGACCTAGAATGAATAAAACATTTTCGAAAAATCTAGTACAAATTTGGAGAATACACATATCTTAAAACTTACTGTATGTGAGAAGCTGTTGTTTTTCAGTCACTCAGTCATGTCTGAATCTTTGCAACCCCATGGACTGCAGCACACCAGGGTTCGCTGTCCTTCACTATTTCCCAGTGCTTACTCAAACCCATGTCCACTGAGTTGGTGATGCCATCCAACCGTCTCATCCTTTGTCACCCCTTCTAATCCTGCCCTCAATCTTTCCCAGCATCAAGATATTTTCCAGTAAGTCAACTCTTCACATCAGGTGGACAAAGGATTAGAACTTCAGATACAACATCAGTCCTTCCAATGAATATCCAGGGTTGATTTCCTTTAGGATTGACTGGCTTGATCTTCCTTGCTGTCCAAGGAACTCTCAAGAGTCTTCCCCAACACCACAATTCAAAAGCATCAATCCTTCAGTGCGTAGCCTTCTCTATGGTCCAACTCTCACATCCATACATGACTACTGGAAAAACCATAGCTTTGACTATATGGACCTTTGTTGGTGATGTGACATCTCCGCTTTTTAATATGCTGTCTAAGTTTGTCATAGCTTTCCTTCCAAGGAATATGGAATGAGGACATTTAGGGAGTGATGAAAATACACTTTGCCTTGATTTTGGTACAGGTTGCATGTCTCTAGACATTTGTCAAAACTCATCTGACTGCACAGCTAGAAGGAATAAATTTAATTGTGTGTAAATGATCCCTTTATAAACCTGAATGATTAAAGGTAAAAATAAACTTTAAAAGATAAGCCATAGAAATACCAATCAAACCTAAGAGACTATATCAATATGAGATAATGATAACATGGACTTTGGAAATGGAATACAAGCAGGTACAAAGAGGATAATTTTATAATGATAAAGCAGTCATTTCGAGAGAATCAAAAAAGGAAAGAAGACAGTGAAAATTCTAAATAAATATGAACATAACAGAGTTTTAGAAAACAAGAAGAAAAATCTGACTGAACTGAAAGGAGAAATAATTATAGCTAGGAATATCAAGGCCCTTTCTCAGATAAATGTCCTTGATAGAACTAAATAGACTAACAATCAGTAAGGGTATACAAGACCGTAAGAGCACAATAAAGCAAACTGACCTAACTGACAGTCTACCTAACAAGAGGAGAATACACATCATCTTCAACACACAAGAACATCAAGATAGAAGTGATTAAAAAAGATACAGGTGATTTTTTAAAATTTTCTAACTGGGAGAAGATTCTACAAGCATCTTTTTGTTAATGATTCATAACTTAATTAAATATTATCATAAAATATATTCTGTAACTTTGAATATTTTAGAAATTCAGTGAAATTTATTATATGACCCAGCATTTGCTCTACTTTGGTGATCACGCTGTATACTTAAGAAGAACATATATTTTGCTGTTTGGCATTAGATGGTGTTGACCAAGCCTCTATATCTTTTTCTAATTTTTTCCAGTGATCCTGAGTGGGTTCTCAAAAATCTTCATCTTATGTCTGTGGTTTTGTCTATTAGTCTCTTAATTTGGTCAGTTTTCTATCTTTATTGAAGATATTTTTACTAGTTACAGAATTCTATGTTGACTATTTTCCCAGGAATTAAATATAATGTCTATTGCTTTTAGTCTCCATTGTTTTCTGACAAGATGAAAGAGTGTGTGTGTGTGTGTATAAAAATATATATATATATAAAACTCTAGGAGATAGTGGAGGACAGAAGAGCCTAGCATGCTGCAGTTGTTCCTGGGGTCACAAAGAGTCAGATGTGACAAATGACTTAGTGACTGAACAGCAACAAAGTATGTATAAATATTTTAATATATCACTCTTCTTCTTTATACAAATTATCCTTTTTTCTCTAGTTGTTTTCATTACTTGACTCTCTATTTTTGACATTAGTCACCTATATGTGACTTAGTTTTTATTTAGGATTTGAGAATGTCTTAGGAGTCACTCAGATTCTTGATTTGTAAGTAAATGTTTTTCACTAAATCTAGGAAATTTGCAAAATTCTTTCTTCAAATGATTTCATCCACCCCTTTTCTCTTTCTACTTCTAGAATGCACAATAAAAATAGATCTCTTTGAACACCTTTAGTCTCTGAAACATTTCTAAATTTTTTTTAAATCCTTTGTCATTCTTTTCCTCTAATAAGATTATTTTACTATTTGATGTTCCAGTACATTGACGTTTTCTTCTTTGATCTAGTAAAGTGATGAGTGCAATTTTTCTTTCCAGATACTGATTTTATTTCATAGAATTACCATTTAGTTCTTGTTCTTATAGTTTCCATTTTAATCCACAAATTATTCATTTCTTTACTCATTATTTCCTGTAGATTAGGTATAAGGTTTGCTGTTTGTGGGTATCATAATTGTAGAGAATTCAAATCTATTATTTCCTTTCAATAGTGTTGATGTTTGATCTAGATGGCAGAGATTCTGTTCAGTTAAATCCTAACCTCTATTACCCCTCTGGTGAGCCAGAACTGAAACTTCTACTTTTTCATTTTAGATTTCCAGATGTCACTTTTTTTTTTTTTTTTTTTTTCTGGGGAATTTGAAGTGTCCTCCATGTAGGTGTAGTTCAGTTACCAGACAAGGATTGCAGAGTATATATGCAGATTTTGGAGCACTTTGTTTGTTCATATCATATAGCAAGGACTCTATTTTCTCTCAGGCAAAAAGACTTATAAAGGCAAATCTAAATCAGTACCTTCATTTTTCCAGTGACCACTTTCCTTCAAATTCTGCCTTTCTGTGTTACTCTTTAAATTATTCTTTAACTTTCAAGCAGCTATTGTTATGTAATTTTCCAGAGTTTACATTGGTTGTCTGTGGGTGGGTTAATCAGATCCCCTATTCCATCACTACTGAACTGGATTCATACTACAGCAGCTTTGAGTAAGAAACTTAAAATGTTTTAGGCTTTTTAAGTGTAGATTAAATAATGATGGGATACAGTTTGCTCAATTGAACATTTTCTAAAGAAAGACTACCTTGGAGCATGCTGCAATTTGTCAGTAAAATTTTAATAAAATTTTTATAGCATTTTACTTTCTGGATGTCACTAATATCCACTAAGCATTCAGGCAGGTTTAAACATCTTTACTGCAGGAAAAAAAAGTATAAGTTTAGCATTAAGCATTATACTTTTAGCATTAAAAGCCAAAACAATTGTGCTACAGAGTCTTCCTGATGGATTTTTGAAAATGTAACTATAATAGAATTCTGTGATGTGCAATATAATGAGCTAGAATTAGTATATACCATTTAACTTATATTTACCAGGATTCATCAAGATTGTTGGGAAAAACATCAATAACTTCAAATATACAGATGACACCAGCCTTATGGCAGAAAGTGAAGAACTAAAGAGCCTCTTGATGAAAGTGAAAGAGGAGAGTGAAAAGTTGGCTTAAAACTCAACATTCAGAAAACTAAGATCATGGTATTTGGTCCCATCATTTCATGGCAAATAGACTGGAAAACAGTGGAAACAGTGTCAGACTTTATTTTTGGGTGGCTCCAAAATCAATGCAGAGTGCAGCCATGAAAAGTTGCTTGCTCCTTAGAAGAAAAGTTATGACCAACCTAAATAGCTATTAAAAAGCAGAGACATTACTTTGCCAACAAAGGTCTGTCTAGTCAAAGCTATGGTTTTTCCAAGTAGTCATGTATGGATGTGAGAGTTGGACTATAAAGAAAGCTGAGCACTGAAGAATTGATGCTTTTGAACTGTGGTGTTGGAGAAGACTCTTGAGAGTCCCTTGGACTGCAAGAAGATCCAACCAATCCATCCTAAAGGAAATCAGTCCTGAATATTCATTTGGAAGGACTGATGCTGAAGCTGAAACTCCAATACTTTGGCCATCTGATGCGAAGAACTGACTTATTTGAAAAGACCCTGATACTGGGAAAGATTGAAGGCAGGAGGAGAAGGGGATGCCAGAGCATGAGATGGTTGAATGGCATCACCGACTCAATGGACATGAGTTTGAGTAAACTCCAGGAGTTGGTGATGGACATGGAGGCCTGGCCTGTTGCAGTCCACAGAGTCGCAGAGACTCCGACACGACTAAGCGACTGAACTGAACTGAACTGAACTGAACCAGGATTCAAAATTTGGCCTTCAGAATGGAGGTCATGAATGGTGGGCAAGAGCATCTTGATTTATAGGGTTTTGATACAACTAGAAAATGAACAAAACACTGCAACTGGATGTAAGTTGCTCAATAGATGTAGCTGGAACTCCTTTTGCGTGGTTTCACTGAGAAGCACAGAGGAAAAAATGTATATAGGTAGATGAAAAGTATGTGTTTGTAAAGTACAGCATGAGATATGTTCACACACATATGTTTATATAGATTATGTGTTTATTCATATACAATTTTTTATTTTATTGATAAGAAATACAGCATTTATTGAGGTCAACTATTTATCTCATGTAACAGAGTTTCTGGGTAATGGAACCAGAATCTGAATCAAGGGACACCCACTTCTAGGTCTCATGAATTTTTGAGGCCATCTGCACCATGGAGTCTTGAGCAGAGTCTACACCCTTGAATATGAGCATCTCCTCTCAGGAAGGGCATGTGGAAACTCAAATATAACAACTGCTTTGAGTTTACAGATGGCAAAGAGGTGAAAGAGAATATTATAGCATATGGTTCACGCTTGGTCCTACCAATTGAGAAAGCAGGATTCACACAGAGATGGCTAAAAGCAAACATTTTTAAAAGATATCTATTTTAATATCTTGATGTGTCCAAGATTATAGATGTACATTTAGCAATTTGAGAATTTTATGGATTATATTTGTGCTTTCAATCACTATATTTTGTTTAAAGCTTTTCTTCATTTCTTTTCAATCCCTTCATGAATTCAAATGCTATATTCCCACAAGAAGACCTTATTAGATAGTCCACCATAATTGGTATTGCTATTTTTAAGTGCTTAATAATACTGTTAGAAGAACTTACTTTATATTATATAAATATAGTCATTTATTATGTATATATTTTATGACCCATTAAGATGATAGAAAACAAGGGCTAACTCAAGTTAATTAATACATTAAACACTTAATAGGTACTCCTTCAATACTCTGAATTTTGATGATAAAATATTTTGTAGTAGTTTTATTCTATAAATTGGCTCACCCATTTAGGAGTCCAAAGTTTATAGATAAGCTCTAATTTTTTCTTACTTTTCACATTAAATGAAACAAAACATTGTCTCAAGTTATTTATGTTCCAAGGATATTGTTATAATGTGGCTCATACACAGATTTTAAAAGGCTATTGTGGAATAACGGATTTTCTTTCAAACATGTTCTTAAGGATCGGATTCAATAATATGACTGCAACCCATTAAATTCATATTGGGTCTCTTTTCTGACATCCAGTCACTTTTCCCCATAATTTTATGTTACCATGTCTTCTCAGGTTTATATAATTGACTGCCTAAACTGCAGTATTTAGGAAAGTTTGTGCACTTGGCAACAGAGTATCTTAAGTTTCTAAGCTCATTTCATTTGTGACTTTTGAAAGCTAGCAGTCAAGTCATGTCTTTTCAGCCTAAGACTCCAAGGAATTACACAGCTAAAGAACTAAAAGAAAAAGTGAGTTGAAAAGAGTCAAAAGCAAGCTGGACTAGAAGGGGATACAAGCACATAGAAACAACAGAAAGCAGAGCTTCAAAGGAGGAGATGTGGAATCTCATGGTACACACAGATATCAGAAGGAAAACAAAGGGGAACATTTTGGTATTCACCTAACCTTCAAAAGGAAGCCTCTAGAGAAACTGGGGTGAAAAAAAAGAATCTTAAGCAATTTTCACCTCTGAGATTGAATTTGTTGAAAAGATGTAGATTGTGATGAATAAAAACCTTCTTTCAGAATTTATTTTCATTCTCTACATGTAGAAATAATGCTTTATAAACAGATAGGCTTGTCTCTTTGTTTTCCTGAAGGAAGCTGTGATTTTGAGGAGACTGCAGTAGGATTTTTCAGGTCAGAAATAGAGGTAGTGTTTCATCAGTTATGCAAATACGCACTGCCATAATGAGTTTCACTTAAAGCATACTTGACCAATATTGTGTTTCATTTTATACATAACGTACACAACTTTGTTTCATGAAGATAACTCCACCATAAGTCATTATTTTCATTGATTTTAATTAAGATTTATAAAAAAAAGTTTTGAGATATTCAAGCCAAACTTCATACCAAATCACCTTACCTGCTAGATTTACAGATAATGCATTGAGATTGTCCTTCACTTTTTGACTGGTAAGGTAGCCTTCAGGTGTTGTCAGTAATATTGAGATTTAAAGTCAAAATGGATATTCTCATATAACTTTAATTTAAAACTTATTTATATAATTTTATGTAAACAGGGAATTGTGCAAATGAGTCTGAGTACCAAAAACACCCATTGGCAATAATATTGTTTAGGAATCAGATGGATAATGGGTTGTGCCTATGGACAGATGCACAATCATCTGTTTGATAAAATCACTTCTTTTAAGTGGAATGTTATTTGGTTTATAAATGCAGTGATCTATATATTTTTAAAGTCAAAAGTGAGTAAAAATAAAACAGATATATCTAAAATGCTGGTACTTCTTCCTGACAGTGGAATTTTTACTAGTGGAATATTTATAAAAACAATATTGGGGTATTTAAATACATTACATGAAGCTTTCTGAAATAAATCAATTAGTAGAAGAGTTAAAGCTATTTTTCTCTAAATAATTTTTCATGTGTTGGAGCCATCATGTTAATGAATGTTATATCTACCTCTTAGGTAGATATAATATTCATATATTATACATATATTATCCTCATTCATCCTTAGAATTGTATTGGAATATATAGTGATATATATACCAGTCATCTGGAAAGCCCAAAGTAAGTTTTTACATGTGCAATTATGGGGTAAACACAGGTTTTAACACACCTGACTTTAAATTTAAAGCACCCTTCTCCAGCCCTCCACTCTTGTATTCCTTCTGACCCTCAGTCTATATTTCCCAGTGGTCCCCTTCCAAAGGCTCTGACTATGACCTTGGGGGTTCAGATTTCCTTCACTTTTGCCAGAGTTCTGTTCCCCAAGGTCTGACACTATCCTATGTGGAAAAGGACAAGTCTCCTCTTTGTTGGCACTTGTCTCAAATCAAGTCAAAACTCAGTATCTTCACAATCCCATAAGATTCATGGAAAGGTGTACTGACCCCAAACTTCAATAGAACACTTCTTTGGGATTTTAACAGCTAGAAATTTAAAAAAAAATTTTTTAATGAAAAAACATTTAAAAGTCTAAGTTGCAAATGTTCTGGTGATACTTAGAATGATATATCTATTCATTGATATATACTTATCTCACAACCTGAGAGATGAGACAATTTACTTCCCTTTATCATCTTAGTTTCTCCTTTGTTAAATATCAGCATTCAAATATTACCGCTGTATTATGATGGGGTTCATGGGAGGATACCTCAAAATATGACACTTTGGTATATTGATTACTTTGAATTAAAGTGACTTAAAAAACAGCCAATGTAAGAAGGACACCCAAACCTCCAAACCGACCCTTTGTTCTCCTGAAAGCAAGAAATAAATCTCACTTGTGAAGGTACTGTCCTTCAAGAGAGTAGAAGACATTTTTATCACCAGAAATAGAAAATTCAAGGCCAAGAAGCCTGTATGAACAAAATTTGTTACTTCTTTGTTAATTTGCTACTTCAACAACCTTCCTATTTTATTACATCTTCACAAATAATTGCTTCTTTCTCTAAAAAACCATAAAAGCATCCTACTTTGGTCGCTTATTTGGGTCTCTACTCTTGCCTGGAAAATCCCATGGATGGAGAAGCCTGGTGGGCTGCAGTCCATGGGGTCACTAAGAGTCGGACATGATTGAGCGACGTCACTTTCACTTTTCACTTTCATGCTTTGGAGGAGGAAATGGCAACCCACTCTAGTGTTCTTGCCTGGAGAATCCCAGGGACAGGGGAACCTGGTGGGCTGCCGTCTCTGGGGTCGCACAGAGTCGGACACGACTGACGTGACTTAACAGTAGCAGCAGTGACAACATATTCTTATGAAACTGGTGGTGGTGGTGGTGGTTTAGTTGCTGTCATGTCCCACTCTTGTAAACCCATGGACTGCAGCCTCCAAGTTTCCTCTGTCCAGGGGATTTTCCAGGCAACAATACTAGAGCGGGTTGCCATTTTCTTCTCCGTGGTATGTTCCAACCCAAGGCATAGAATCCACATCTCCTGCATCTCCAGCATTGCAGGCAGATTCTTTACCAACTGAGCCAGCAGGGAAGCCCTGAGACTGCTGTACATACATAATTAACTTTAGATTTCTTTCTCCTGTTTATCTGTCTTGTGCCAATTTGATCATTAGAACAGCCAAAAGAACCATGAGGTTTCCCTCCCTGGCAGTTGCTTTCCCTTTCCACAAATGACTTGTTCCTCAAATTGGTAAAGATTTAGGGGCAAATGGCATGAAACTATTAGCATAGAAATACTCTCTCTCTAGTCATTACAAGCCATAAGAATACTCACTCCACTAGCTTTTATTCTCTGTTTCAGCTCTTAGACATTATTTCTATTTTGAGTACAATAAAATTAATCACTTGATAGCCTCAGTCATGCCAGGGCAATCAATAATTCCCATGAATCCCCTGAAGGTGTGGTATATGAAGATCTGCAATACAAGGAGCAGGTAACATTTTCAGATTTTTAAAACATGTATCAAGAAAAGGAAATAATTTACAATGGCAACAATACTACATTATAGCCTTTAAAAGGCTCCCCAATCTCCTTCAGTCAATATAAAAATGCTTTCTTCTGTCTCCTTATTCTCTTCTCATTAGCATCTGTTAATCTTTGCATATGAATATCAAGATAAATTTAAAATGGTTTCTTACCACATTTTATTATTTTCCGTTTTGTCTAATTAGTAATATTGTATGAAAGTTATTTTTATTGTTTTGTTACTTTGTTTTAGATTAAGTAATGATTTGGGAGGTAGACAACATGAATTTCCTTAATAAAGCACTATTATGGGAGACTATCTTTTACTTTCTAATATCTATTTACCAAGGAACTTCTGGGAAAGAAAAGCATTTAATAGTTTATGACTATGCAATGTAGCAGACACTAACAGAACACACAAAAAATCTTATTAAAGCATCATTTTGGAGAAAAGATACTTACCTAATATTTCCCACCCTGAGCAGTTAAGTAGTTTTCACTGTCAGGAGGACTTGATCATTTCATCTTATCTAGCTGTTTATTCATCCTAGAAATTTCTTAAAGAAAAATAAAAAATGGCGATTATTTAAACCTTTAAGAAAGAACAGGACTTATACTAATTACTCATAAACATATAAAACAATGAAACATCTTAGTTTCACACATATACAATGAACTCTGTAGCAGATTACATTATTTCCTAACTTTTTTCTCCTTAGCAGGAACTGGAATGGGGCTTCCCTGGACAGGACTTATACTAATTACTCATAAACATATAAAACAATGAAACATCTTAGTTTCACACACATACAATGAACTCTGCAGCAGATTACATTATTTCCTAACTTTTTTCTCCTTACCAGGAACTGGAATGGGGCTTCCCTGGTTGCTCAAATGGAAAGGACTCATACCATGTGGGTAAGATGAGTCTCTCTTTTAGACTGCTTTGTATTTCTCTCCATTATATTTGTTAATCCTGTACCCTCACCATTTTCTGCTAAATTGTCTGCCTTGGAAATGAATTTTTGAGTGGTGGTTAGTAAGGAGACCTGGCTTCATACCTTTGCTCAATCAAATTGTAGCTAAGTGATTTTGGGTAAAGTATTTAATCTCTCTTGGCTTCAGTGTATAATATATCTCTCTTTGCTTTCTATGGTAAAGGATAAGAGAAGAATTAACTGCACTAATTACTTTTCCTTGCTAATGACAGGCTGCTTTTACCAAACCTCCAGGGTTTATCTACTTTCACAATATTTTCTGAAAGATACTGACTTCTTGCTTGTGTGCAGCTCTACATGTTCCCTTAGCCCTGTAGCTCTGTCTGTCTACACGTTGTAAGTTGTCTGTTATGCTCAAAGCACTTGGGAGTATTAAGGGGATGTATGTGAAAGAGAAATCTAATCTGTGGAGGGAAATCTACTTTATATGAAAATAGTCTGTGGTAGTGTACTACACTGAAAAACTCCCCCCTTTGAAAACAGTAATATACTGGACTTGATTACACTGAATACACTATGGGTAGAAACTCCTTACTTTTATTTATCAATACCAAAGGATCTTTTATATATATATATATATATATATATATGTATGTATATATATATATATATAAATCATAGTCCTTTAAACAATAATAGCATTTCTATTTTTTATGTTTTACTGTATTATTTATTTTGAATTTTTGAATTTTACTTATGATAGACAAATTGAATGTGAAAAAATTTACAGTCAAAAGTGTACAAATGTTCAGTCATAAGATGAATAAGTTCTGAGGACTTAATGTACAGTTTGATGACTAAGGCTAATAATACTGCATTATGCAGCTGAAATTTAGTAAGAGAGTAAATCTTAAGTGTTCTCACCCCACATGCTCATGTACACACACACACATACACACAAAGGTAAGACATGAGAGGATCAATGTGTTAATTGTGGTATTCATTTCACAATATGTACCTATACTGAACCATCACATGTAGGTAGACCTTAAAAATGTTTTATAATCTAGACTGGATTATATGCTTCAGTGGGCTTTCACAAGTTTGGAGACTGACATCTTGATATAGACAAAGCAGATGCAGCAGTTGAGATGGTCCTTAATCAGCCAAAACAGAAAAAATAAAAAAGGATACAAATACCAGATTACTAAGCACAAAAACCTTAAGGTACAAGACAGAAAGATTCAATACCAAATGAGAATCTGAAAGTCAAGGTTTGTGTTTCACCCCATAGAATAGATAAAATAGACCACAGAAAGTGGAAGAGTCAAAGAAATCAAGTAGATAGTACAGTATGATGCTGCAAAGCTACCAGATTCTACTATATCTAATTCCATCCTTCCCCATTATTGTGGAGTTGTGTGGATTTTGAATTAACATTTCCAGTTATAAAATAGCAATTGAAACACACTGATCATTTATATATGGCTCACTCTATTTAGATACATACTTACACCAATGACTCAGTTCTATTTCATGGTGACAACCTTCAGCACAAGTATAATCACTTCCTTCCCTCTATACAGAACATTTTCATGTTTTACGGAATGAATTTAGTGTGAAGAAGAATTATATACTTCAACAGGGAGGGATTTAAAAAATCCAGTGAGAAATAACCCAACTGAGCCATGAGAGTAGTGTAACACCTAGTCCTTCACACATCCAAGGCCCTGACAAATTCAACTTACTTTCAAGTGTCATCTTCTTACTAGGTGGCATTAAGTATGAACACATTTTAATATATGAGACTCTGAGAGATAGCCTTGCTCTTTAACTTCTCCATAGGTTTCAGTGCACTATTTATGCAAAAGCTAGCTAGAAGTCACATTTTCTCTTATTATTTAAAGATTACCTTTTTCCTTATCTCTATTCTCATTGCAGTTTAACTCTTCACTTATAGTTCTCATCCCAAACACTGTATTTTTTTCAATTATCTTCTGTCTTAATTTTGAAAAATTTATCATTGTCCTCTATCAATGCTTTGTTTCACTAATAATATTTGATGCTTTAACTACAAAAAAATGATTAAAATCTGACATTAATTAGAAGAGTGGCTAGCATTTAGTAAATATTTTTTAAATATTGAATACAAAAATAGGTGAGAGATTTGTTTAGGGTAACACGATTAACTTGTGGCTAACCAAAATTGTAAGTAAAGCCTCCATATTTTTGGACTTAACTACTTTCTACAGGGTAATAAAGTGATACTAAATAAGTTAATGATTAAATTTAATCACTCTATAAAAATATGAGGAAATGCACTGAAAAACATCAGTGTCCTCAACAGGCCACCTAATTGTTCTCTTAACTAAATTGTTATGGAACACACAGACAGAACAATTTTTATTGTACTTTCTTTTCTTTTTGCATCAAACCACATTTCAACATGAAAGAAAACAACTTAGAAAAAAAATTCATTGGTCAAACTCTTTCCATGAAATGTTTAATTTTACATTGAATTGCCATTAGAGTTTCGAAGGTCATTAAAGCAGTTCATATGTGTTGCCTTAAGAGTAGTTTGGGCCAGACTATTCTATGATATCATCTGTCAAATATTGACCTTATTTATAACTGCAGAATCTTACAGCATTTTTCCTGAAGTAGGAAATTCATTTACTATGTCTCAGTCCTGCAAACAGTGTAAAGCTACAAATTCTAAGAGCCCTTGTAAGTGGCAGTTTTGGATTGATTTTTTTTTTTAATGTTCAATTACCCCTTAAGTGAAGCTGAGCTGCCAAAACTTGCTTTTAGTTTTCGTCTTTTATCCTGGTTTATTCTTAATGCTTTGGAATTGATTTGTAGAACATTTTGTGTTCTTGAAATAATTTCTTTAAACTATGCACTTGTACACTACAGAGTTTGAATACATACTTTCTGTTGACTGTATGAAAGATTTTAGAGTTAAAACGTGTGTCTTTATCTTCTCCCCTTCACTCTCCTAAAATGTACTTTACTATCTACTATTTCCTAATTATACCTGGTAATATACAAACATATAACTGGCTAAGGCTTTCATTTATTAATTTTACAAGAAAGATACATATACAGTTTCTGATCTTCTTCTTGCCTCTGGTATTTATGTGTTTCATCCATGCAAAACAGTCTTGGATACCTATATACATAAATCGAAAACTAATAACAACTTTTCTCTCGTCCATCTAATCTCATTTATTTAAGCTGAGGCATTTATAAAGTTTATCTTGTCATCCATTCCTGAAATTTTACCAATTACTAATGTCAATCTGTTCACTGATG
This sequence comes from Muntiacus reevesi, assembly GCF_963930625.1. Classification (NCBI taxonomy): domain Eukaryota; kingdom Metazoa; phylum Chordata; class Mammalia; order Artiodactyla; family Cervidae; genus Muntiacus; species Muntiacus reevesi. Next base: position 26,030,896 of record NC_089252.1, on the reverse strand, counting down.
TTTGTATAACTACTACTTTATATATTTAGCTTGAATAACTTAAAGTTACTGAAGTTTCCATTTTCCTGAACTGCTGGGAACTTAACCTCAATTACCAAGTTCGCTTCCCTGTCTGTATTCTTCTAGGCTCACATTTGAATGAAGTAGGCTTTACAGACAGCCTAGCGTGGGAGGGGGGTGATAGTCCTCTAATCTCTATTCTATTGTGGCTATACTGACATCCCCACCAGGGAACAATTTCTCACGGAAGTTTTATCATTTTCTCAGATACTGTCGAGTGCTCTGTAGAGTTCCCAGTGTGTTAGGATCCACAAACTTGTGTATCTTCTCTGGTGACAGAATAACTAAAATGGTTTTGTTCCTTTTATTGCCTGTCTACAGTTAAATGAACTTAGTTTTTAGAGAAACACAGTCAGAACTTATATAGTTTTTCTGGAAATACATAGTTTTTTGGTTGTTTGTTGTTTGTTTTTGTTTTTTGAAGGGAGGAGGAAGGGGGTCTCTTCTGTTTCTCTTGCTATTGTAAACTTTAAATTTTCCTGAGGCAGAGAATATGTTCGAGGGTTTAAAATGTTTTATGCCAGAAAGTGAGCAGTACTGCAGTGAGTAGAAATGAGTTGGGTCCTGGTTTAAGGTCACAGCATAGGGACAAAAAATGCTGCCTACCATACCATATTGGTAAGCAAAATATGTTGAAGCCTTCAAGTCATCAGCCAAGACAGTTACCACCAACTTTGCACCCTGAGGGGATTTAGGATGAAGAAAAACAAGATCCTGGCCCTACATAGCTAACCTGTATAGCAGAGGACTGATTTCAATAAGCCCAGACTCTTACATTTTCCCATACACAGAATAGCTGAACAAAACTTAATTCTCAAGTTTTAGACTGTGTGTGTGTGTGTGTGTGTGTGTGTGTGTATGTGTGTTTCAGTTAACAAGAGGAATAACTATTGTTAGAACAACCTATTTCTCTGCTGATAACAATTATCAACTCACAAATAACACCAAACCCCCCCATAAAATCCCCAAAAATAAAAGAAGCAAACACACAAAAATTTAGAAGGCACTGTAGAGGGACCTAAAGAAGCAGAATCTGAAGGGAATATGATCTTCATAGAAGGTGAAGATGATGAAGTGAGATCTGCATTCATCCACCTTCTTTTCTGAAGGCAGTTCCAGGGTGTTCGAGAGATGAAGCTCAAGTAGAAGTAGCTGTCACTTAAGGCTGAGGAGTCAGAGACCAAAGTTTGAGCCTGCAAGAACTGAAAAGTATAAGCTACAAGGGTGGGAGTCCTAGGATGTGAATAGAAACATATTACATATCCTTGGTTGTCACCAGCCAGCATTTCTGCAAGAATGATTCCAAACAGTCCAGGGAAGTACTGCAGAGTTTTCATCATCTCTACCACTAGGAACACAGTGTTAAGAGGCTGTATTTCTGCCAAGTTAGAAGAACTCAGTAACACCTCAAACTTGTGATTAAAACTTAGTATTATTCCATTTTGAACATTAAGCAATCAATGGATAAGTCTGGTTTTAATCTTGTCTTTCTAACAGTTTACATATTCAAACTTTTAGATCTTTCCCTAATTCCATAGATGAGAACTGATATTTCAGTTCAGCTTGCTCTTTATATATAGTGAGCATAAGCATGTTTTCATATGTTCAAGGACAATTTGAAAAATTTAGACTACATTAAAACATAAAGATGTATGGAAAAATATTGAATTATTTTCTGTAAATTTTTGAAAAATACAGTAATGCTCAAACAATTGCAAAGTATTATAATCTCTCACAATTATGAAATTTATCAACATTAACATCAATGGTTGACATTTTTATCATAAAATATAGAAAGCAAAAGGCAATGAAGTAACATTTTTAATGTGGTGGGAAAAAAACAATAGACATAATAAAACTGCATTGATCTAAGCACACACACATCCATAATGCATGAAAAACTAGTGAACCTGAAAAAATTGTCAATAATACCAGTGTCAGTTTCTTGGTTGTCATATTTTACTATAAATACATGAGATACTTTCACTGGAGGAAACTAGGTGAAGAATACATGGAATGCCTCTATAAATTTTTCCAAAATTGTCTGACTCTCTAACAATAAAAAGAGAACTTGAGAAAGTCTACATGTTAGAAACTAGAATTGCAGCTCATAAGGAAGGACAACGCTTATGGGAAATACTAAAAACCATCATCCATAACATCAAGATGATATTGTGGCAGTTTTTCTTCTTCCAAGAATAAAATTCAACACTTTGCTGAATATAAAGACTTCAGACTTTCTCTATAATGTATGACTGACAATTTCCAGTTTGTGATACAAGCTAACAGACATATGAAATTACAGGAAAATATGATCAACATCAAGGGATATATAGTCAATATAAACAGAACTAAAGTGAGCAGGTACTATAATTAGCAGAAAATACATTTAAAACCACAATGATGAATATGGTAGAGAATCTACAAGAAAAAATTGAAATGAAACATCAGATAGGATATATAAATAAATAGTATGGAAACTTTATGGAAGTGTAGAATATAAATATTAGAAGTAAGAAATACAACCAAACACACACACACATACACACACAAACAGCCAAACCACATCTCAGTAAACTAGATTAACAACAGAGTGGACACAGTAGAAAAAAGGGTCGATAGAATAAAGATAAGCCAACAGAATTGGCCCAAACTAAAAGTACAGAGAGAGGAAAAGAAGTTTTGAAAAAAGTAAAATGTCTTAAAAAACTGTAGAATAGTTCAAGTAGGTTAACATATATGTATTAAAGCTCCAGAAAAAGGAAACAATAGCAGGGTCCAAAATATTAAAAAAATACCAGCCAACATTTTTTCTAAATTTAAGCAAAAATTACATATACAGAAATTAAAGCAAATGACAGTAGAAGAAGTGCAAAGAAACAAACCTAGAATATCCAACTTAAAATGATGAAATTATGAGTTTCTTTAGACATACAAAAAGATGCATGCACCACAATGTTCACTGCAGCACTATTTACAATAGCCAAGACATGGAAGCAATGCAAATTTCCAACATTAGATGAATGGGTAAAGAAGATGTGGCACATATATACAATGGAATATTACTCAGTCATAAAAAAGAATGAAATAATGCCACTTGCAGCAACATGGGTGGACCTATAGATTATCATACTGAATGAAGTAAGCCAGAAACAAACCAACAAGAGAAAGAATAAACAATTTAGAATATATTTTTGTAATAAAGTATCACTAGACAATAAAAAGGAAGAGACTGCAAAAAAAAAAAAAAAAGCTGGGTAAATTCCAGAATCATTGTATTATATGAAAAAAGGAAAATGAGTACATTCTATTTGACTCCATTTATGGTGACTGCATTGGAGAAGGAAATGGAGAAGGAAATGGCAACCCACTCCAGTGTTCCTGCCTGGAGAATTTCAGGGGCGGCGGAGCCTGGTGGGCTGCTGTCTATGGGGTTACACAGTCGGACACGACTGAAGCGACTTAGCAGCAGCAGCAACATGGTGATTGCAGCCATGAAATTAAAAGACGCTTACTCCTTGGAAGGAAAGTTGTGACCAACCTAGACAGCATATTAAAAAGCAGAGACAATACTTTGTCAACAAAGGTCTGTGTAGTCAAGGCTATGGTTTTTCCTGTGGTCATATATGGATGTGAGAGTTGGACTATAAAGAAAGCTGAGTGCCAAAAAATTGATGCTTTTGAACTGTACTGTTGGAGAAGACTCTTGAGAGTCCCTTGGACTGCAAGGAGATCCAACCCTTCCATTCTAAAGGAGATCAGTCCTGGGTGTTCATTGGAACAACTGATGTTGAAGCTGAAACTCCAATACTTTGGCCCCCTGATGCAAAGAGCTGACTCATTGGAAAAGACCCTGATGCTGGGAAAGAGTGAGGACAGGAGGAGAAGGGGACAGCAGAGGATGAGATGGTTGGATGGCATCACCAACTCGATGGACATGGGTTTGGGTAGACTCCGGGAGTTGGTAATGGACAGGGAGGCCTGGTGTGCTGTGGTTCATGGGGTCGCAAAGAGTTGGACAGGACTGAGTGACTGAACTGAACTGATATAACTGCTTGGTGTGGTTGTTACAGACAAGTAGAGACATTGGGAAGGGTAGATGGCATTTGTGGAGAGATGAAAACACTCTATATTTTGATTGGAGTTATATGACCACATGGATATATATATTTTTCAAAAGTCATTAAGCTCTACACTTATAAAAATGTATTCTATTAGATGTATAAGACATCTCAATTAAAAAAAAAAAACACTGAACTTGACCAAGCTGATTTAGTTGTAACTGGGCATTTGATGAATGGTTCTCAAGCCTTCCTATACATTATAATCACCTGGGTATTTTTTAGAAACAACTAATGCATACAATTATCCTACTGTAAAACATAAACATTTTCTGCGATAAATCCTTGACATTTTTATTTCTTAAAATTTTCATACTGACTCTTACAAGCAACCAGTATTGAGATTCTTGAATGAGATAATTTCTAAAATATCTTCCAGCAATCAGTTTCAAGAGCTCTTACAATGAATACCTGAAAATAAATTCCATAATTATGAGAAAAATATTACTGTTCAATTGTTTGAGCATTACTATCACTTTTCAGTAATTTACAGAAAATAGTGTCCATATCTTTCTTTACATCTTTATGTTTTAATGTAGTCTTTTGCAAATAGCCCTTGAACATATTAAAACATGCTTATCCTCATTACACACAAAAAGCAAGCCAAGCAGAAATATAAATTCTCAAACATTGAATTAGGAAAAGATCTAAAAGTTTCAATACATAAACTGTTAGAAAGACAAGAAGAGATTCATACATTGTTTGGCTAATGTCCAAAATGCAATAATGCTATGTAAGTTAATTTCTCAGTATATTGTTGAGTTACATTTGCACTTGCCAATTTTAGAAATCTAAGCAAATATCGTAACAAATACAAAACAATATATGCCAGGTGTTATTCATAATGGGCTTATTTTTAATATTAGCAATTTGAGAAATTACCCATCTATAAATGTGGGGTGACTAAATACACTAAGACATATCCACACTTGAAATTGCCTGTATTCCTAAAACAATGAATAAAATTTCTATGTACTTTTTTGGAATGATTTCCAGAATATATTGTTTCATAAACTACCTAGAGCCAAAGTATCATACATAACATGTCACTTTTTAAAATCTTTGTGTCAATGTACACATGCATATGATATTTCAGTGGGCTAAGATAAGACAGGCATAGTTCATATTGGACATTTATAAACATACATATATTTCAATTGGACATGAATTTGAGCAAACTCTGGAAGATAGTGGAGGGCAGAGGAGTCTGGTGTGCTACAATCCATGGTATCACAAAGAGTAGCACATGACTTAGTAACTGAAAAACAACAACATATTTTAATATTATAATATAAATTGATATAATATTTATTACTATCTTACATTTATTAAATGCTCATGTGTATATGTGTACAGATGTATATATCTATATTCATAGTCACTCCAACATCTATCATACATAATATAGATAGATATATAATATATCTCTCCCTGTATCTTTGTATGTCTATACAGAAATTGACAAGATGAAATAACACTTTGGTAGTAGCACCTAACATAAATGTTTCGATTTCACTAAAGGAAATTAGAAAATTCTTTGGAGAAACAACTTATTCTATATAACTAGCAGGCATATTTTATTAGAACCGAAAGAAAAAAAACATAAGTACCAAAAAAACTTTGGCAAGTTCAATGAGCTAGCTAAGATTCAGATTCTACTAGCTAAAGTTTTTGATCACCTAAATCAAAATGAAAAAAGATTGTAACTAATTGTAATATTTTGAATAAATAAAAAATCCTCTAAAAGATAGGATGTTATTGTTGTTTAGTCACCCATCCGTGTCCCTCCAGGCCTTCCTGTCATGCTGCGGTCCATGAATCACTTAAATGCTATCACTAGAGAGGTGGGTATCAAAATAATCCATTGTGCTGAAAATTTGTAATAAAAAAGGATAAATTAAGCATTCATTTGTCTGAGAACATCTGTAAAGCACTCCCTTGTCAGTGAAAGAAATTAGTGTGCATGTGTGTGCGTGTGTGTGTGTGATGGTTTTAGCAAGAGGGAATAGAATTTTTTGAGAAATATTTGGAATAATTATCATTCCATGCTTGATTTTTAATAACAATTTTGTTCAGTTAATTGTTGGGACATAGGATGATGACTTCTTTTGCCATATCATTCCTGACTTTAAAATGATGGGCAAAATAGTTTCCTGTTAAAAGTATTGCAAACTAACCTCTGGAAAGCTTTTTTTCATGAGCAGAGCCATTTTCCCAGAAATGGTAATATGATATTGATCTTCATTGTATTATAATTCTTAACTTTGTTTTCCACATGCATGAGTATTACTGACTTGCTGATGCAACGTTTAAAATAAATTTTAAAATGTGTACTAAGTGATGAGATGGTAATACAACTCCAGGAAGATAATATAATATATTATTGAATATTTTAGATTCAACATTAATGCTAATGGTATTATTCCCAATCATTTTTTTTAGTTTTTATTGAGAAAAATGTCTATTTTATACTTAAGAAATACTGTATTTTCACCACTGCCTCATGAAGAAGTTTGGGTTTCAACCTTTCACATTCAATGTGAACATCATGATATAGAATGTATACATACAAATATTTTTAAAAAGCAGGAAAATAAACCAATCTGAAAATACACAATAAAGATTCATAGTATATTTCAGCCTTGAACTCCTCGTCTTTATAATAAAAAGAAAGATCTGATCTACTTTTAACTTTTAAAAATTTCATGATGAACATGCACTTTCTTTTCATTATCATTAATTTTATTAACTCCTTGCCTGAAGCATAAGTGACATAAAACTAACTACACACATTTAAAGGCTATTTTTTATACAAGAGCATACCTGTGAAACATCACCACAAAAGATATTGAACACTACCCACAACAGTTTCCTTGCATCCTACTGTATTCCTTCCTTCCTTATTATCCCTACACCAGCCCTCTCCTCAGGCAACTACTGATCTGCATTCTTTCACTATAGTTTGTAATCTCCTGTATTTAATATATATAGAATCATACAGTATGTTCACTTTCCACTCTGACTAGTGGAAACAGGTATTTTTCTTTGATCTGTGTGTCATCCAGGCACTATTCATCTCTTTTCACATAGTTCTTAAGCCTGCAACATATGCATGTGTTAATCAGTAATTATGTGAATATTTGACAAAACTTTTCTGCAGATATATGGTGTTCTCTCTCTACTCTCCAGGACTCTGTCCAGAAAATGTTAAACACCTTGGGTCTCCTCAGACTCCCAGTTCTACCTCTACAATCAGGAGTTTGCAGGACTTGCCATTGTTGCCAGCTCTGCTAACATCTCCAATGAAGGAAGCTGGTTGTTCACAGGGCTGAACTTGTTTCCCATTTTCTAAGGGATACTCTACTTCATTGTCTAGCATCCAGCTCACCGAAAACCACTGCTTCAAATACACTGTCTGTTTTTGCTTGTTTTGGTTTTTATAAATTATAAACTGGAATATGTCCTTCCATATGTACAATCTCTATTTAGTTGGGATATTTGAGATAACTATAATGAGAAGAACTTGCATGATGAGGTATTGAACACTCCCTTCTGCTAGCAATAATAATCTTAGGTTGAAATTGATGACCAAATGCATTAGACACAATAGGCTTTACCCCAGATAAATTAATCCAATTTTTAAAAGAATTTACAATAGGTAACAGCAGGGTTAACAGCAGCATAAGAAAGTTCTGGTGACTATCAGGCACAGCTTCCAACACCCTCTACTTTGTACACAGGATGGGTAAGGTCACAAGACACAAGTCTTACAGGGTGCAGACCAATTCTACCCCAGGAAAAAGATATTCCCAGGACCTTTGACCTTTTATATTTTCTCAGAGGTATGTGAATTGTACTCATTTTCTAGCACAGCTTAATATCATTGACATTATTAATATCACTATCAGTAACTAACCAATTACAGCTTTTTAAATAATAAAAAATGAACTACATTGCTCTTTTTTGGTAGAGAGCATTTATTTAGACCTAATATATGCTTCTAAATCCACTGAAGTAGTGTTTCAATAATTTGATCAAGGTCTTTTCCAAAGCTAAAAGGTAGAACTATAGATCACTGGTTAACACTTTCCTTACAGATATCTCACTCTATATTGCCTATTACTATTATTCTGTCTGGATTCATTCACATTTCATTATGCCACTTTGAAGAGTCTGCAGTTAGTATCATATATGGATTAAAGGAATATCTACATCAAGGGCTAAATGGTGGTGGTGGAGATGAGAATGGAAGGTGGGGTGATATCTTTATTTTTCTGTATTATAATGATTTCACGGATCTTTACATCAAGGCCCTTTGAAGTAATATTCTACATGCAATGTAATGACAATTTATGCCATTTTGTGATTCTGGAAATTGAGATGCAATACTCTTTATTGTTTGGAATACACAAACCATTTCAGGATGTTAACAACTAAATTTTCTAAAAATATCACACACGTATAGATCATCTATTAATACTATGCATAGGCACTGTCTTCTACTTATATTTGGTTGGATGAATCGAAAATTATTAACAAGGCTAAGCATAACTTTTTTCAGTCCTATACAGAGTAGCAAAGTGTCCCATGGAATTTAATTGGCCCATAGTATGTATTGTTCATCATGTAAATATTATTGAATGTAATGCATAACTTCATTGTTTTTGATAGACTGCAAGTTCATTTGGATAATAAAGTCTTTGCAATTAATATAAATATAACCAAAATTTATTTCTTACTATACCACTGATGTTTTTATGTCAGCTGTAAAATAAAAACTGTACCCTCTAAGTATGTTCAATACAAAAATTAATATGCTAAATCTAATTGTTTATATAAAATAGCATTGCAAATGTTTGTACTCTGTCTTAAAAGAGAAAAGGGCCAAATAGCTACACTTTTGTTTCTGTATTCAAGACTGAAATAGAGAATTGAAAATTATCTATATTATTCCAGGGTGAAATTTTACTGTTATTAATTAGCTTTGTGAAATTATTTAATTGTACATTAGGCATAATTTGATTTCATCTCAATTTTAAACTGCATTTAAATAGCCCTCAAATATATCAATCCTATATGATTACTTATCAATATATTATATAGTTAAAACTTAAAAGTAATCATTTTAATTAACAATGATAATTTTATATGAATTTTCATATTAAAGTGTGTAATTTGAGGATATTAGTAAAGCTAACATAAAAAAGAACAAAGTTTGACTTTATATCTTAGAAATCAGTTGGAATTCAAATCATACTTTTGTAGGATAGAGTTATGGAAATATTAGAAATAAAAAATTCATCATTTAGTTATATTACACAGAGGAATGAATTACCTTCAAAGTATTTTAAAGTTAAAATAATTTAAAATATAAATTAGAAGGAAATTTATAGAGAACTTCTCTTTCTCTAGTAGGAATTCTAACTTTACTCTTTTTTATATTCACTATAAATAACAATCCTTTTATCTTTTAACTTTATTAGAACTCCTCATCAAATTTCAGTCACTTGTGACAAGTTTATCTTATGTGAGCTTATAAATGACATTTTCTTTTCTATTGCAAGTAACTGGCAAGTAACTCTCAAAATCAAGTAACAATTATTTGTGTTAATATTCACTGAGCAGACATTTATCAAACACCAGCCCCTCCAACAATGTGTCAAAAACTATATAGAATAAAAGCAATGGGAAAAAAGAGGTTTGAGCTAAATTAATCCATAGTCTCATCATATTCATAATGTATCAATTAACTGGATATTGCTGAAGACACAAAGCATCTATAATATAAGACATGGGATATACCCTCACAACACATGATCTGACATGGGACGGGGGTATATAAAAAATAGTAAAGAATAATTTAAAAATAAAATATATTAATTTAACAAACTTATCCATGTTATTTGGTCTGAGATACTTCATCTTACAACTTGAAATTAATGATAAAAAATAGTTTTGTAAGGAATAAAACAAAGAGAGGCTAAGGTCAGTTGATATGCAAATATCTTAGTCTTGTTTTTTTTTTTTTTAGTCTTGTTTCTAATGTCTAAAGTTCTTTCAATCACTTCAGCTCTTCTGGACTGATGCTGGATTCCCTCACACCCTCATCATCTAGTTCTCTGATAATTCAGGAGTGAGGACATGAAAAACTTCAAATCCCATTTCCCTGCCTCCAACTTCGCCTAAAGCACTTTGCTTCTGTTTCCAAGCTGCATCAAAACAAGTCTTTCCAACTTTTATTATCTGTAGGTGTTTCCATCTCTGAAAAAATAATGAAGTGGAAATACTGATGGTGGAAAAGGAGGTATGTCAGCATGTACTTCAACATTATAGTTTTTGACATTGTAGCTGCTTTCAGAACCTACAGCTGTTGCCACTCATCTATAAAAACAGTGTGTATTAATCTCTACTTGTTTCAGCCTGGTGAGTTTTCTGCTGTTGATGGCAAAAACCAAGGTCTCTGGTTAGTGATCTTATGAGTTCAGTTTAGTCATACTCTCTCAAAGGAATAAATTCCATAACATGAGATATAAAGAGAATGACCTAAAAGTTTTCTGATATTGTGATGAATATTAGTAATTTCTGACTTTTATCAATATTTTTGAAAGAATTTAGGAGAAAATTCTGAGGATGGCTATATGGATGCTGTTTGAAACAAGAATCATCTTTCGTCTATCCTTATAAATACCATGCACTCATCTCACAGGCTAGCAAAGTAATGCTCAAAATTCTTCCAGCAAGACTTCAACAGTACCTGAACTGAGAACTTTCAGATGTTCAAGTTGGATTTAGAAAAGGCAGAGGAACCAGAAATCAAATTGCCAACATTTGTTGGGCCACATAAAAAGCAAGAGAGTTCCAGAAAAACATCTACTTCTGCTTTATTGACTATGTCAAAGCCTTTAACTGTGTGGATCACCACAAATTGGAAAACTCTTCAAGAGATGGGAATACCAGACCACTTTATCTGCCTCCTGAGAAATCTGCATGCACATCAAAAAGCAACAGTTAGAACCTGAATGGAAGAAATAACTGGTTCCAAATAGGGAAAGGAGTACCTCAAGGCTATATATTGTCACCCTGCTTATTTAACTTAAATGCAGAGTACATCATGTGAAATTCTGGACTGGATGAAGCACAAGCTGGAATCAAGATTGCCAGGAGAAATATCAATAACCTCAGATATGCAGATAATACCACCCTTATGGTAGAGGGTGAAGAGGAACTAAAGAGCCTTTTGATGAAAGTGCAAGAGGAGAGTGAAAAAGCTGGCTTAAAACTCAACATTCAGAAAACAAAGATAATGGCATCTGGTCCCATCACTTCATGGCATATAGCTGGGGAAACAATGGATTCAGTGACAGACTTTATTTTCGTGGGCTCCAAAATCACTGCAGATGGTGACTACAGCTATGGAATTTAAAGATGCTTGCTCCTTGGAAGAAAAGCTATGACCAACCTAGACAGCATATTAAAAAGCAGAGACATTACTTTGCCAACAAAGGCCTGTCTAGTCAGAGCTATGTTTTTCCAGTAGTCATGTATGGATGTGAGAGTTGGACCATAAAGAAAGCTAAGCACCAAAGAATTGATGCTTTTGAACTGTGGTGTTGGAGAAGATTCTTGAGAGTCCCTTGAACTGCAAGGAGATCCAACCAGTCCATCCTAAAGGAGATTAGTCCTGGGTGTTCATTTGAAGGACTGATGCTGAAGCTACAACTCCAATACTTTGGCCACCTGATGGGGAGAACTGACTCATTGGAAAAGACCCTGATGCTGGGAAAGATTGAAGGCAGGAGGAGAAGGGGACGACAGAGGATGAGATGGGTGGATGGCAGCACTGATTCGATGGACATGAGTTTGAGTAAGCTCTGGGAGTTGGTGATGGACAGGGAGGCCTGGCGTGCTGCAGTCTATGGGGTCACAAAGATTTGGACATGACTGAGTGACTGAACTGATAAATACCATGAGTGGATTTTTTCCACTGGTATCAGTAGCAACTGTAGCTAAAATTCTTTGGAAAATCTCTGTGGGTAATGTGTGTGTATGCATGGTCTAAATACAGTTTATTTTAGATTTTCATAAATATTTAAGTAAAGTACTTCTTGTATATTTACAGTGATATTTTTTTTCACAAGGCAAAAACATTGCTTAACTGACATGATTTTTATTATATTTGCATATATTACCTATTATATATATTATAAATTATATTGATAAATATTGAATATATTATATATATATGTAAATTCTTGAGGATTTTAGAAAAAAGAAATACATTTGAAAATATGTTTTAGATGTGTTTGTGTGCCAAATAATTCTGTTTCATGTAAGGATCAGGAAAAAAATAAATGATGAAAAATTATTTGTACCAGGTATGATGGTAAGAAAAATATTGCTACTACTGTTTTGTATTAACAGTAAAGTGTCCTTTTTTCCTCTGCTTTCTCAATAGCAGAAATTTGTGTTTTTGTAATCCCACTTATTTAGATGGTCCTATATTATGAGAATCCAGCATGAAATGCCCTTGAAATGAAGGTAAACACAGGAGTACTGTGAGAAGCTGCTGCTTGTCTTGGCTTTGTCAGTGTGATGCATAACATAGTCTCCTGAATTCCCATATTTTTTTCTTAGTCTGGAATAGCTACTGATCAATTGGGATCAGTATTTGTCAGACTTCTGAAGGAAGCAGTTGGTAAATGTGCAAGGCTTGCATGCAAAATAAAATGTTTTAGTACATAGGCATCAGATCAGCTAGACTGACTTTAAATTCTTATGTCTGAAATTTACTGGAGGTTTATTTTGTCTGTATTTTACTAAACAAAGATTACCTGCTGTCACTGGTGATCTTCATTTGTTTTTGCTGTGATTATGATTTTTGTTTAGCTGAGATAAAGAAATGGTTGGTATCTTTAAATAGAAGGATTTACATTTTTGCATACTATGTGCCAGGCATTATTACAAACATTTCTGTGTATTAATTAATCAGATTTTGCCACAGTACTGCCTTCACCAGTAGCCAATGCAATAACATAAGATGTACACTATGAATTCCATGAGGGAAGTCCACAAAATGCCCCTCTTCCTACAGAGAACTAAAAGGCTTTGAGAATTTTTAACTACAGCTTGGGCCTTTTAGAAGCTGTACTAAGCCACTCTCCTTTCAAAGTCATTAAATAAATATATGTATCACCTTTCAGTGATCTACTTTTGCTGAGTCACATTCCCGGAAATGGCATTTTGGAACAGAAAGAGATCAAGTGATTGAACTGAAGTCTCCTGCAGAAGTCTGAAAGGTATATGATATCAGATAGCTCTTTGATTTGCAACAAAAATCTATTTTCATAGTTTCCCTTCATCAAAATTATTTTGCAAATGCATTGCACACTTCTGGTTTAACTATTATACCTCCCTCTTTCTGAGAAGATAGGTAGTGTGGTTATTAATAATTTCAGAAATAGAATATTTGTGATGGATGCATGGATATCTGTTTCTGGATTGAACTGTTTGGCAGTGTTGGGTCAGTGCTCTCTATGACTTTGAATTTCTTAGATATTATCTGGTTGCACTGCTAGTATCTGCTCTCTCAGTCACTATATCTAATACACGCTTGTTGCACTATTAGATAGCAAGAGCCGATAGGTGAGCTCGGTCTCCCTCACAATGAATCTATTTGACTTAGCTCTTTGACTGGTTTTATGTGTTTCATATTTTAGCGTCCCCTCTATCTCAGTTATGAAGCATACAAGAAATGTCTAGCACATACAGTAAAGAGAACCAACGAATAAGAACCACGGTTATTTCTCAGTTTGACCATTGAGACAAAAATAGAGATTGATTTAAATCTATACCTGCTGCCAGGAAAATAAAAAGTTTGGCTCAATATAGCAGAATTCTTATAGAAGCCTTATGAAATGTCTCCTAGTGTGGCATCCTACAGTTTATCCCATACTAGAGAGCAGCTTTTTATACAACTGAACACCACCCTGAGAGAGTTTGAAAACCAGGAAGGTAACAAAGAGAATAAACCGTTTACTCTTATTTCTACCAAGCCATTATTTTTATTAGATACAAAACTCTAAGTTTATTGGCAGAATGAAGGTTTGTTAATGTTGCCACAAAATTCAGTTTCTAAAGAATTTGTATATGTGAAAATGTAGGTCCTTTACCTAGCATTTAACATGTTTCAATGTCAGGAATTCTTATTTTCTGAGCAAGGAAAATTGGTAAGGTTTCAGAGTTTTGTAAATTTTTAGAAGAATCTAAGTTTAGCCTTTAAATAAGTATGAGTATCTTTCCTCTCAAACATTAGAATGATCTGTAGAATAGTAGAATCAGTGAATTTACAAAAATACAAAAATGGAAAAGCTAATGATGGGAATTTTATGTATTTAAAAATCTGCTTGACATTGCGGGGGGAAAAAAATATGTACCCATGGTGCTGAAAAAGTAACGAATGTGATCTGAGTTGAATAATCAGACAAAACAATAGTAAGACATAAGCTCACATCTGCAAGAATGGCTATCATCAAAATGTCTACAAATAATAAACTTGGAAAGGATGTGGAGAAAGGAGAACTCTTGTATGTTGTTGGTAGGAATGCAAACTGGTGCTGCCACTATGGAAAACAGCATGGAGGTTCCTCCAGAAACTAAAAACAGAACTGCTACATGACCCAACAATTACACTCTTGGGAATATACCCAAAGAAAATAAAAACATTAATCTGAAAAGATAAATGCACCCTGGCAGCACTGTTTACAATAGTCAACATGTGAAAGCAACCCAAGAGCCCATCAACAGAGGAATGGAATGGATGAGGAATGTGTGGGATATATCTTTATCTATATAGATATAGATAGTGGAACATTACTCAGCCAATAAGAGAATGAAATTTTGTCACTTGCAGCAAAGTGAATGAGCCTAAACAATACTCTTAGTGAACTAAGACAGAGAAAGATAAATGCTCTATGATACTACTTCTATGTTGAATCTAAAAAATAATACAAATGAATTTATATGCAAACCACAAAAAGCATCACAAATACAGAAAAAACTAGTGATTACCAAATGGGAGAAAGGGAAATTAGAGGTATGAGATTAAGATATACAAACTACTATGTATAAAACAGATAAGCAACAGGGTATATTGTACACTACAGGAAATTAAAAACATTATTGTGCAATGATTTTTAATGGAATATAGTCTATAAAGAAACCTGAATCATAATGCTGCATACTTGAAAATAATATAACACTGTAAATCAACTACTGTTGTCATTGTTGTTTAATTGCTAAGTCATACCCAACTCTGTGACCCCATGGACTGCAGCCCATCAGATTCCTCTGTCCGTAGGATTTTCCAGGGAAGAATACTGGAGTGGGTTGCCAATTCCTTCTCCAGAGGATCTTCCCCACTCAGGGATCCAACTGCACCTCCTGCATTAGTAGATAGACTCTTCAATAAAAAAATAATTAAAAAGCTATTTTAAAATTATGAGTAATCATGATTAATTAGATAACTAGCTGCCTTTTTATATCTTTACAGTTTAATGACAAACATTATAGTTCTTAAACTCTACTGTGTAGTTTTTGTACAAACATCTATAAATACAAGCAATAGTTACAACTAGTGACACTCATTTCTTTATTTAAAAAATCTACAAAAGATTTTTTAAAGGAAAAATGTATTTTAAAAAATTCCATCTAACTTTATTTTCTTTTTTTAAAAGCCAATACATTTCCTGCAGGAATGAAGTACATTTTCTTTTTAAAATGAGAGAAAATGTTCTTCCTGTGGTAATAATATCATTAGCCAAGGAACATTTCAAAGTAACAAATCACTGACGCAAACATTTCCCAAAGAAACAAACAGGAAATGTAGTTTGAATTTCACCAAGATGTATAAAAACTGGAGTTAGAAACAAAACTCAGTATTGATTTCCTAATGATCTTGTTTTTTTTTTTTTAATTACTTTCTTGAGGTCATCTAAATTTCAGTAATTCTTTTTGTTGTTTTTTGTTTACATCTTTTGTTTTTTGTTTATATGTTATGTCTTTCCCCCTAAATAGCTGTATATGCAAAAAATATATGAAAAAGTATTAAAGTTTAATATTTTTATTCTATAGTAGGAAATATTCAAGGATAAAATAGTTTACACTCCTCTCCTTCTCCTCCCACTTAAATACAACCATAAGCCCTGTAAAGAACACAAGAGAAATCTAAAAAAGAACACCAAAAGGCAGTGAGAAGGTAAATGGATTTTGTTAGGGAGATACCTTAAAAGTCGAGAAACAACATGGCTGGAAGAGGGTAGCCCAGACTTGGCATTGCTCAATCTCCAATCCGTAAACAGAAGACTGCCCAGGTTCTGCAGACAATTCCTAGGTGTCCCTTTCTTTGGGGTCGGTCATTGGAGTTTTTGCCCGTTTCCTTTAGTGGAATCGCGTTTCCTTGATAGCAGGATCTTTGTGCGCTTCCATTGGCGTCTGCATATTGAGGGTGTAGGCACCTCCTCCCCTCTTTGCAGACTGGCTTCAGCAGCAAACCCGTCACCAGTCAGACCCCCCGGAGATCCTGCTGGTGTCTACTGGCCTCTGGAGAGCTTGGGCAGGTAGGCCTGGTGCCTGGGTCGGCAGGCGGGCTGGTTTGGGTTTTGGTTCTTAGGGCCTGTCCTGGTGCTACGGTCCAGACGTGCAGCCTTGGAGCTTGGGTTCACGGGGGAAGGAAGGCTGGTTCTGGAGTCGGTCCTGATGGGTCTGGGCCCTTGGCTCTGGCTCGGAAGGGGTCAGTCAGGCGCCAGGGAATAATGGCTTACGCCGGGGCTCTGAGTCCGCAGTGCCGCACAGGAGCCGCGGGAACCCCTCGGTGCGGCGGTGTCGGCCGGCTGGCAGAGCCGGACGCTCAGAAGCCTCCGGCGACTTCGTTGGGAAGCCGCCTGTGTCCTCCCACAGGAGTATCCACCACTCCTTGAGCCAGCGGGCCTGCGTTCACCGGCTCTCTGAGAGCCTGGACAGAAAGAAGCCGCCCAGCGCCCCGATACTCCCCTAGGCCCGCAGGGGCTCGCTGGTGCCCAGGTGAGCTGAGCCTCAGTTCACGGAGAACCTCCTCGCGAGAACCTCCTCGCGAGAACCTGTGCTGGGGAAGCCGTCTGAATCCGTGGGCGGCCGGAGCAGCAGGCCTCGGTTTGGCTGCAGCAACAGAACTCGGTGACTTAGGAGCAGCTCGAGGCCGGGGAACCCTCCCGGGGCCACTGGAGCCAGTGGACACCGAGGTGAGCCGGCCTGGATTGGCGGGAGCCCACCAGGGCCCAGTGTCAGGGACTCTGTCCTGGGGCCTTGTGGCCCTAAGACGCGGGAAGAGCCTGGAATGGCAGCAGTTTGCCAGAGCCTGTGTGCTGGATGTCGCTGGGAGTCCAAGGGGTTCACCCGGGGCCTGCGGGGTCGGTGGGCAACCGCGTGTGCTCAGGGCCTGAGTTCTCCGGAACCCGCCACCAGAGCCTGGAGTTGGGGAACCACCTGGGGCCTTGAGCCAGAAAGGTGCCGAGGGAGCCGGAAGCAGGGGGACGAGGATGCTTCTGGGGCCACTGGAGGGACAGGTTCGGTGTGTTGGGTCTGGTTCCTGCAGAGGTTGGCCTCGGTCGGGGTCCACAGTGGCCGAGTGCCCACTTCGCCCTCCTCTGGCGCAGGGTGGCCAGGGCTACAAGGCGGGGTGAGGGACTGTGCCCCCTCCTTCCCAACTTTCTCAGTATTTCTGGTCTTCACCCAGATAGCTGTGTCCCCTCCCTGGAATCATTGGCTCCTGTGAAGGTGTCATGAGCTGGTAACCGCTCAAATGGATGCTGGGGGAGGAGAAGGGACTTTTGGATGAGGGCTCAGAGGGTGGGAGTTCCTGGGCAGCCTTTTTTGCTCCATTTATTTGCTAGTCTTTTTTTATTTGGAGACAAATCATCAATTTTATTTAAGCTATGTTTTACTTGTGTGTAGTAGGAAAGAATTAGTTAATCTTTGCTGTGTGTTTGCTAATTTCTTTTACATTTGCTTATTTTGTGTTTCTTTGTCAACCTGATGAAAACTTCTAAGAATTTTATTGGGTTGTTTGAAACAGCTTTTGGTTTGATTGTTTCTATGTCTTTTTAGTTAATATGAGCTTTTACCTTTATTTTATTGTGTATGCTTTCTTTGGATTTATTTTGTTGTTCTTTCCCCAACACTTAAATGTGCCGCTTAATTACTGCTCTGCAAGCTAGCCCTATGCAACCCTCTAAAATACCCAGTCATCTTCTCAATCTAAGTGGGAGTTTCTCTCAGTGACAAGCATCAGATTAATTAGCATAACTCTCTCTAAACCAATTTTCTACATACCCAAATCCTGTGATGCCTTATTTTGGACATGAAAATTTGGGTATTTTCTTTGAATGGGATGAAGAAAAGTATTGCAGTTAAAGTATTTGTTTCTTCCTTTCACTGGGATCTCGAGGTTTTTTAAAAAATTAAGGATGAGCATTTGATATTATCAATTAAATTTTGTACAACTTCTGATATGGTTTTTTATTGATTGACATAATTATAATCAGTTATGTGTAGAAGATCAGATGGTTTCTTGGAAAATACGTCAGGTGGGGGTGGTGTATTCTACTTTGAGTCAGATTGCTAATACTTAAAGTTATTCCTCTTCATTTGTGAGAGATGTTTCTCTTGTAACTCAAACCTATCTTATTTTTCTTTAATTGGGCATTATCATTAATAAAAATAAGTGTGTTTACAAAGTTTTTTAAAGTCTATGGTAGTATATTTTCACCCTCCCCCTTTTAAATAAGAAAGAGAAACTTTTCTAGATCTATACCTATGTAGATGTTTACCACAGTGAATATTCTAGTTTATACTTGCATTTTCTTTGCAAATCTTATTAAAATACATTTTGTGTTTATTCCATAATTTTATTATATTTAAGCCATGTAGGGATATTTGCTTAGTATTGTCAGATCAATTACTTTATTTAGAGTTTCTAAGTCTTTTATCTTTTCAGTGATCATTCTGTTTGCTCATACTTACTAAGATAAGTCTGTGTTTATTCAGGTTTGATTGTTGACATGAGGGCTTTTCATGGAATGAGTTATTCTTATTTAAAGTATTCTGGCTCAGGAAAAAAAATGAGGGGGAAATCTGCATGTTGTTACTGATGATACTTTTTTCATGGTTTAGAGGGGGAGCTGTATGCAGCCTGAGTAAAAATAAAGCACTGTATTTTGCCTATTATTTTCTTTTTCATGTATATTGTGGTTACATGCTAATTAGGTCAGAGCCCTATTTATTAACAGGGATGCATATTATTGTTAAATGTTACAACAGTCTCACTCTCTGTATTATGCTGTCCATTGCAAGTACAACTAGGAATGAATATCATGAATTGCTGATGTTACTTTTTATATATCTAACTGGGAAGACCCAATGGAACTGAGAGTTGGTCTCATCCTATGAAATTAAAGCTATTTTTTGCCAACATCCTTTGTGTCTTTGAATCATACGTCATCAGTGCATACATCTGAAGCTTGAATATTTATTCCTTAATTCATTCATTCCATACATATTTATTTAATTCCTTCTATAGTCCAGGCAGGTGGTTGCAGAGTTGGTCACGACTGAAATGACTTAGCACACACGCATACACATAGTCCAGACACTATTTTGGGAAATGAATATATAATAAAGCACAAAAGAGACATGATTATAGACGTTCTGATGTACAAATAAGGATTAAGTATGTATAATCAAACCAACAAACATGTACAATGAAACCCTGAGAAGGTATAAGAATTGCAAGAATAAGGTATTAAATAACAGACAGTTGGGAGTCATCAAGCAGCTTCTTTCATTATGGATTAACTTTCTATTTCTAGAAATAAGGTTAATAAGAAAGTTCCCCTGAAACTGACATAACATTTTAAATCAACTCTAGTTTGATAAAAATTAAAAAAAAATGTTCTGCTCTTTCCTCTCCAAATGACTTTATAAAAAAAAGACTCATGCAGAAGAGTTATGGATAAGATATAAATTAACTTTAATGTTAAAGATCATATAAGGCAGGAAGATAGAAAGCTGAGCAAAAAGAGAAATCAAATTGTTAGTATCCCTAATCACTCTAATCAAGATATAGTGGAGAAGAGAATTGAAATTATTTTGATAGCCTCTGAATCTTCTAGAAAACTGGATTGTTAACTTGTCCATTCAGGCAGAAAACTTATATTCCTGAATGTCGTGGGGTTATGACAATTTCAGCACTACCCTGTGTACATTCTGTCATCTAAGGCTGTCTTAGACACATGGCCATTAGGCCTCTCAGACTACTTGGAAATGGTCTTTTTTTTTTTAACTTTTTAAATTAGTTAATTAATTTTAATTGGAGGATAATTACTTTACAGTATTGTGGTGGTTTTGCTATACATCAACATGAATCAGCCACAGGTGCATATATGAACCCCCATCTTGAACCCCCCTCCCACCTCTCTCCCCACCCCATTCTTTTGGGTTGTCCCAGAGCACTGGCTTTGAGTGCCCTGCTTCGTCCATCAAACTTGCACTGGTCATCTATTTCACATATGATAATAAACATGTTTCAGTGCTACTCTCTTAAATTGTCCCACCTTGCCTTCTCCCAATAGTCCAAAAGTCTGTTCTTTACATCTGTGTCTCTTTTGCTACCTTGCATATAGGATGTCATTACTGTCTTTCTAAATTCCATATATATGTGTTAACATGCTATATTGGTGTTTCTCTTTCTGACTTACTTCACTTTGTATAATAGGCTCCAGTTTCATCCACCTTAATAGAACTGACTTAAATGTGCTCTTTTTTATAGCTGAATGATATTCCATTGTGCATATGTATCACAACTTCCTTATCCATTTGTCTGCCGATGGACATCTCGGTTGCTTCCATGTCCTAGCTATTGTAAACAGTACTGCAGTGAACATTGGGGTTCATGTGTCACTTTCAATCACTGTTCTCCATAGTGACTGTACTATTCCCTCCAACAGTGTAAGAGGGTTCTCTTTTCTCCACACCCTCTCCAGAATTTATTTTTTGTAGACTTTTTGATGGCAGCCATTCTGACAACCTGAAATGATACCTCACTGTGGTTTTGATTTGCATCTTTCTAATAATGAATGATGTTGTGCATCTATGTTTATTATCCATCTGTATGTCTTCTTTGGAGAAATGTCTGTTTAGTTCTTTGGTCCATTTTTTGATTGGGTTGTTTGTTTTTCTGATGTTGAGCTTCATGAGCTGCTTGTATATTTTGAAGATTAATTCTTTGTCAGTTGTTTCATTTGCTGTCATTTTCTCCCATGCTGAAGGCTGCGTTTTCACCTTGCTTTTAATTTCCTTCCTGGTGCAAAAGTTTTTTAAGTTTGATTAGGTCCCATTTGTTTATTTTTGTTTTCTTAATGGCCATTAAGTGTGGCCAGACATGAGGGGGTAGACTGTCCAGGCTCAAGTAACTCACCTATCCTCTACAAGTACATTCCTGCGCATAACTACTCTTTTTGTTTTATTCATAGTTTTGCTGGCTAAATTCAAAGCACTTTGTCATAACCAGGTTGCTCCTGATTATAACATAATATGATATAATGAGTAATATATATTAACATAATGTGTGTGTGAAAGTCACTTAGTCATGTCCAACTCTTTGCAACACCATGAACTATGGTGTTCATGGAATTCTCCAGGCCAGAATACTGGAGTGGGCAGTCTTTCCCTTCTCCAGGGGATCTTCCCAATCCAGGTATCGAACCAGTTCTGCAATGCAGGTGGATTCTTTACCAGTTTAGCCACAAGGGAAGTCCAGTAATACTGGTGTGGGTAGCCTATCCCTTCTGCAGTAGATATTCCTGAGCCATGAATCAAACTGGGGTCTCCTGCATTGCAGGCAGATTCTTTACCAACTGAGCTATTAAGGAAGGCTTATTAATGTAATACAGTGTGAAATAATAACAAATAAAGCTTTAGATCCTTAGATTATTAGGACTCACACATAATCCTGTTTCTTCCAGGCCTCCTAAAGATCAACTTTCCCTGGGCTGTTTGTTTTCTTTGAACTGATCATTTATCACCAGCAGAATAGAAAGTGGGTTAGGACAAAGAAAAGAACTTAGAAAAGTTCTATTCAGATGTTTTCTGTACTAGACCCTTAGACTGGCATTCAATGGCAAAGTAAGACTTCTTGGTATTGAGCCCAAAACACAAGACAATTGATTTTTTAAAGGCTAAATTAACACTGTTGTGTTGTACTTAATTACTCAGTCATGTCTGATTCTTTAGAGCCGGCCAGGCTCCTCCGTACGTGGGGACTCTCCAGGCCAGAATACTGGAATGTGTAGCCATGCCCTCCTCCAGGGGATTTTCCCAACCCAGGGATTGAACCCAGGTTTCTTGCATTGCAGGAGGATTCTTTGCCTTCTGAGTCACCAGGGAAGCCCAAATATACTGGAGTGGGTGGCCTTATCCCTTCTCCAGAGAATCTTCCCAACCCAGGAATCAAACTAGGGTCTCCTGCATTGCAGGTGGAGTCTTTACTGGCTGAGCTACCAGGGAACCACCAAAAGTCTGTCTAGTCTCCTTCTCTGTACGTATGTTTCTTTCAGTCTGTTGGTAGCAGAGTTAGTGGCTTCAAGTCAATTATTGTTAATTTCTCAAAGTTAAAACTGTCTTCATATATCTCCCTATATGTATGCTTTGTATACCCCATCCTTTTCCCCAGTTTACTTATTCACTGTATTCTCTTTCCACTCTTCCATTTAAAGTTATTATCTATTATACATCTTTAAATGTTCTGTCTATTTGAATCATTCTAAGATAATAACTACATTTTTTATTCTTCTTGGAAACTCACTTGGTCAAATAAAATTTCAAATAATTTAAAAGTTGTAGTCATTTTTTTTTTTCTTTTGATAGGCTAGGTAAGTCTGTAATGCAGATAATCCATTTGAGAGCTACCCCCAGACATACTAAGCATACTCAAGAGACTGCTTGGCAAGGGACCAAACAGATTATGTCTTGATGACTCTACCCTGTGAAACGTGTGTGTTGAGTTGGACAGCCTGATGTGAGTTGGGGATGAGGAGGGTAGATCAGGAGTGGATCAGCATGGTCCATCTCACCCTACCCAGAGTTCCATATTGAGGCTTGTGTCTAATTTCTTAGGGTTGTGGCAGGCGGGGAGAAAAATATTACTTTCCTTCTCTTGAACATGAATTGTTCTGCACATATATTTGTTTGGGGGACTTCAAGGGAAAGAGTGAGATATGAATGAGTGTTCCCAGGTCAAATATTGCATTTTAACCTTCTAATCTAAGTCACATCTTCAGTCAGGCTAAATTATTTGCTGTATCAGAGTAATTTATCTACTTGCTCTGTTTTTAAAATCCTATCCATCCCTAAAGGCATACTTAAAATTGTACCACTTGTGTTAAATATTTTATAGTTTATAAAATTATAGTTTGTAAACAGTGTCTTATGTCTTATTTGGGATAGACGTTCAATATATAGGGTAATAGGAAGAACTCAGAATATGGATTCAGAAAGCAAGATTGACCTTCAGATATGCCGTTTAGGAAAGTACAGTCTTGAGAAAGTAATTTAGTATACCTCTTTGTTCAGCTGTATATTCAGCAATATACTAATTCATTCTACTCGGTAATTAAAGGAGAGAATATATAAGTCTTATCATTAGTAAAATGTCTCATAATAGTTATATAAGTAAATTGATATGAATATTTATATAGATATTATTAAGTTACTAAGTAGAGCTGATGTTACTCCCACTTTACAAATGAGGAAATAGTGATTAATATGTCCCATATATGACAATATTTAGATGCCACTGCTAAAAACAAGTTAAATCTGTTTTGATATCCATTATTCATCACTGTGTCTATACCTAAGTCCTTAGGCAGAAAGCATGACACAATTTTGGACCCCTATTTTTCTATGGATTTAGTCATCTTTCTTGAATGTGTAAGGCATTTTTTTGTAGTTTGTTAGTTTTAAATAATTTTGTAGTTGCCTACAATCTGTATATCAGATTGGAAGCACTTTTAGATGTTTATGACATCTTTACATTATAGATACTATGTGCCAAGGTGAGGCAGCAGAGAAAAATAAGACAAAGAGTTATGTAAATTATCTGAAGTCACAAAGTCAGTGAATACCAGATTTGAGGATTTAAATTCAGTAGTCCAGCTCCAAAGGCTGTATTCTCTATATGTGTTTATATTGCCTATCTAATAACAACTCACTCTTTTAATTCTCTAAGTTCATCAATCAGTGACTAATAATTGAAATGTATGGAATTTAAGGTTAAAATATATTTGTTAACAATGACTGATCCTTTTTAAAGACTGTTGTAGCATGTCATAATTTTAAATTACTCCTTTAAGAAAACTTACATTCAATATACTTAATAAAGCTATGTTAAATCTGATTTTTTGAATGTAATAGTCCAGTGAGTTTATGGAAAATTTTGTTCAATTTACTATAAAGTTTGACTTCCTAGAATAAGTTTTCAAAACAGGATAGAAAAGAGAGATACCTGTAATAACCCACAGATTGTCTAATCAGTTAATTTTTATTGATTTTAGCCATAAAATATTTGCTGGCAGTAAAGAAGAGAAAAAAAAGGAAGTATTAAAGAAAAGCATATTAGTCAAATTTAGTATGGGTGGTGATTATTTTCAGCTTACTAGAAAAATTTAAAAAAAGGGGGAAGGTAAAACAAACACTTTTTTTAAGAAATAATTATGCAGAATAATTTAAAATGACAATATAATTTATTTATTTTAGCTTAAAGACATCTCAATTCTTAAATCTCAAGCACTCAGTTGAATACATATGCTCCAAGCTAAAATTTAAGACTTGCTTTCAAATGCCCAGTGTCCCATGGTCACTTCAAATTCTAATTGTCCAAATAATTCAGCCACTTTTCTACAAAATTATTAAATCTATTCTTTTCTCCCAGGCCTCCGTATCACCCTAGGCATCTACCAAATATTTAGTTTTGAATGTCAGAAACCCAATAATCAGCCCAAATTCCTGTCTTTCTTATTTACCCTCATTTGATTTTTTACCAGGTCTTGTAGACACTTGTTTTTTAATCTGGCTTCAATCCACTCCAATAATCTGTCTCTATATGACTACTTAGTGTAGTCCCCTATTTGCCTATCATCTAAATCTTTCTAATCGATTTGTAAATGGTCTCCTTTTGTCCAGTGTTGTCATTTTTAAAATGATCTTCCAAGTTGCAGTAAAATTCACCCTTTTTAAATAAAATGTGAATGTGTTAATTCACTCTTTTGTTTAAAAAATCCTCATTTGCTCCACAGCTACTAAGAGGAATTGTTTAATCTCTATTGTCTGGCATAAAGGCCCTTAATGAAGTGACCTGAGGCTGCTTCTAACTCAACATCTGCTCCTTTATACCCAATCCTTTAAACTGTAGTTTCTAGCACATGCCATGATAGATTCATGATTTATTCACAACACTCCTTTGATTGAAAAAATCTTTTCCCTGTCTTCATCTTGTTAATTCCCATCAGCCTTTTCTAATAATGATCAACTGTTATTTTTACCACAAAATCTTTCCTGAACAACAATGACCAAAATAATTATCCCTTTAAATTATCTTGAAGTACCTTGATTGTGTGCACAGCATAACATTTGCCACAATTTAATGATGTTATTTCTTAAAATATTAAATAATGCTGTCTCATCCACTTTTTTGGATGCCCGGCAGGGACCAAATAATAGCCCTTTAAAAATGAGACCATTTGGCAGTGCCTGAGTATTACCAGATATGCAGTATATACTGGAGGAGCTTAAAGATAATTGGATGCTCTATTTGCTTATATGAATAGGATATTCTGCATAGGTCAGCTCAGTAATTTAACATCAAGCTAAATTTTAATGAAGAATGTCCTATCATTGATAACACAAATTTAAATTTCTGATATTTCATTTGCATTCATCTGTATTTTTTAGAAAAAGTTTTATGAGAATAGCAGACTACATGTGATAGAATTACAAAATATGTAAAGTTTACATATATGCAAACTATATATATGAAGTTTATTTCTAAATATCAAGAAATGATGTCAATATGCATATGTGTATATATCATATATGGTTTGCATATCATACGTGTATGATGTCAATGTGTAAATGTGTATACATCATATATGGTTTGTATATCATACATGTATGATATGCCCAAACACTTCATTGGACATAGAGTATACATTTTTAACAAAAGAGAAAATATAACAATAAAGTTCATCATTGAAGAGGGGTTTATTGCTTCTCAAAAATTGCATCCAAGGCCAGAATCTCTTGAGATAATTGGTATTAACTATAAGATTTTATGCTTCTGAACTGTGGTGTTGGAGAAGACTCTTAAGAGTTCCTTGGACTGCAAGGAGATCCAAACAATCCATTCTAAAGGAGATCAGTCCTGCGTGTTCATTGAGGGGACTGATGTTGAAGCTGCAACTCTATTACTTTGGCCACCTGATGCAAAGAGCTGACTCATTTGAAAAGACATTGATGCTTGGAAAGATTGAGGGCAGGAGGAGAAGGGAATAACAGAGGATGAGATGTTTGGATTGCATCACCAACTCAATGGACATGAGTTTGGGTAAACTCCAGGAGTTGGTGATGGAAAAGGAGGCCTGGCGTGCTGCAGTTCATGGGGTCGCAAAGAGTTGGACATGACTGAGTGACTGAACTGAACTGACTGACTGATAAGATTTTAAGTCAAGATATTCAACACTACAGCTTTTATTTTTTTTTGAGATCTTAGATAAGTTACTTCTTAAGAAATATGTTTTTTTTTTCTCTCAAGATAGGATGTTGAATACTTTGAAACTATCTGATTCTATTAAAAATAAAAAATATATATATAATATTAAAACATGTCCAATTTTTCTCATTATAAAAAAAAATTCCAAGCATGAAGGTCACTTGCAAAACAAATATTTGCAGGAATGACCCATCTAACCACTGAAGACTCTGTCTTGATACAAATGAGCACCTTAAATCATAAATTGGTGTTTTTCAGAGAGGTATTGAAAAATAAACTGTTATAAAATTGTCAGCAGCTGACAACCAGAGAACTGATTCTGTAATTTAGTGAGAAACCAGAAAGATCAAAATCACATTTCTGCCTTTTAACGGGACTTTGGCTGTTCCACAGAACCTGCTAATAGCATCGTAGAAGGGAAGGGAGAAGTAAAGGTCATAAGGTCTACTTTACACTGTTGGCAAAATGGATGTGCCTATTCTTAGGTTGCTGGGAGTCCTAAGAACAGAAGACTTAAAAATGTGCTGGCCTTACTCTGAGACTTGATCATAAGAACTCAGAAAAAGCATGTTGCTATGTGTATAACAGTTTAGCTGCTAATAATTGCAAAGTATTTTGTTTACCTAACTCTGTTCAGAAGCATGGAACAGTTAGTATATACTCTCTAGTTTACCCTTGGAACTGGATTCAGGAGATTGAATCACCCACCTGGCTTTTACACATTTTTCTTACTTTAGCCTGTTTTTCAGTGCATCTCCTATATCTTTTGGATACCATATAATAATCTTTTTGTTTTTTTATATTAATATTGATTTCAATAAGCTTCACTTGACTCCAGAGATTTGATTATATTTCTAATCCTGGCTCATGATAGTTAAGTAAGAAAGTACTTTTTCTCTTTTTTTAACTCCTGATCTGGTTAGTTAGCATAGAAACATCACAGTACTAAAGAAAAAGACTTAATTGTAGACATTTTAAGAGCTAGAATATTGTATGGAAATGCACAAAAACACATATACTGTCCTCCCAAGGAGCTGAGTATGTGTCAGTATTTAGTGGCCTTCCCCAAAGAAGTTCATAACAACTAATATAGTAGTAAGTCTTAGTAGGTTATGTATCTACAGGCAGAGGAATGATTAATTTCTTATAGTCATGTTCTAAAAGTACAGCCTCAGGAATATGCCATGGAGACACTGCTGATTCTTACTTTGCTTTAATTATTACTGTTTTTCATTTTAGGTTGACAGCTCTTCTCTCCCAGGTACACTTACTGCTCAACATGTCCTGTTGCCTTCAATTCACTTTCCTTTAATGTATTTTTTTTTAATTGAAAGCCCCTTCTGAATTGCTAATACTGCATGCACTACTATGAATTATCTTTCAAATGGTAGCCATTAGAAAGTTTTCTTTTCTCTGGTGGTTGAGATCTCCCCAGATAAAAATGAATGCTTTAGAGGCATGAAATACAACTCATAGAATACGAGCCAACAGAACCAAAGGTTGACTGAAATATTGGGCATAAAAAATTAGTGGGAATGAATATTTAAGTGAAAGTTTTATCTAAATGTTGACACAAAACTGTGCAAACTTGTCAATAAACTTGGCTTCCCTGGTGACTCAGTGGTAAAGAATCCCCTTGCAGGAGACGCAGGTTTGACCCTGGGTCAGCAGGATCCCCATGGGAAATGGCAACCCATTCCCATATACTTGCTTGGGAAATCCCACGCGCAGAGGAGCCTGGTGGCCTGGAGTCATATAAGGCTCAGACATGACAGTGACTAAACAACAGCAACTTCAATAAACTTACTCATATTGCTGGTTTCACAGCATTTATTCATATTGTTGCTAAATGAAGTTTTCTTAGAAATTAGGTACATATCAATCTTTTGTCAACTGAGTTATGTTTTTGAGGGGCCTTATTGCTTAAAAAGAACTTTATGTCATTTCCTTTTTAAAATGGGGAAAGCGGCTTTTTCAAATAGATTCTTTGAATCTATATTTGTTCAAAACAGGCTTCAATAATATTTTCTTTATTATCATTACAAATGATATGCTGGAACATTCAAGGAAAGTTTGTTGGTAAAAACAGAGCATAAGAAAACTGAACTGATTTATAAGTGGCTGTAATAACAAATTTACAAAAACAATTTGCATAATTTTCAGACCTATGTTTCATAGCAATAGAATGAAATCAGCAGAAAAAAAGAGAGAGAGAGAGAGAGACAAGAGAGAACTCAACCAAAACAAAACTACCTGTCAGCACACATACAAAATGTGTTCTTTATCCAAAGGACGGAGTCACAATGAAGGATAATATCATCCATTGAAATACAAAAATAATTACTTGACTCTCTCTCCCTATTCAGGGATATAAATTATCAAAGGTTTTTCCCCTTAACAATGTGTTTTGTTTTCCTCTGTCCCTTTGTATGATAACTCTAGCCTGAGAGATTCTTTTATCTGGAGGACTACAGAGCTATTCCCAAGTAGCCCAATCTCAGCCACAACTCCTTTAGAGGTCTCCTTTTATTATTATGTAAAAATGCAGGTTTAAATTTATATATTCAGTCAGCATTGTGTGACTTGCTCAGTAATTCCCAGTCCTATGGACTGATGTTCATTTACCAGGAGTCACTGCTTGGACTGGGTGAGACTTTATCATTGCCACACGAGATGCATCGACAATCATCTCCATTTCTGCCACATTTCTGTGCCCTGCACTATCATACTCAAGTCTGTGTGGGCTATACCCACCTTTACAGATGTTGCTTAGTCACTAAGTCGTGTCCGGCTCTTTGTGACCCCATGGATTGCAGTACGCCAGGCTATCCTATCCTTCACTATCTCCTGGAGTTTGATCAAACTCACGTCCATTGAGTCAGTGGTGATATCCAACCATCTCATCTTCTGTTGCCCCCTTCTCCTTCTGTCCCTAATCTTTGTTCCTGACCAACATCAGGGTCTTTTCCAATGAACTGGATCTTCACATCAAGTGGCTACTTCAACATCATTACAGATGAACTGAGGGTAAATAAGTGACTATGGTGTTTTGGGTTGAAGAAGAAATATAATTATGCTGATACTCTGAAAATGACAATTTCTTTGATCCAAGGAGGGGAATTTATGTATATGAGGCTTGTAAATCTATAAACTAGTATATAAACTCACTTCTCTAAGTTCAAGTTCACTTCTCATTTCAGGAGCCACATCTTTAAAAAAAAAAAAATCAAAACAAAACTCAGATGTGATTCCTCTCCCCTTTAATGACCTTTACATCACTCTCATCTGTAGATGTTATCTGATCAGAATCCATGCCTTTCACAAATCCCCTTCACTCAGACAAGCAGTAGAACATGTTAATGTTCCAGCAGTTAAAAGGCTTCTGAAGAACACAAAAATGCGGATTTTAGCTCAGATTTAAAAGTTGTGTTCAAAGACACACATAAAACTCTTCACTTTAAATCATCATGGAATTATGGAAAACTAGTAATTAAAATACACACACACAGACACACATGCTCAAGCACACCCCAGGCCCAAATAAAAATCCTCAGATTTGCAATGTTATTTGAAATTATATCTCACATTCTTTTGAATGCTGGCTGATCTTTACAGTGACTCCTGTGTGTGACAGAGATCCTGTTTGTCATTCACCTTGCAGTATGGTAGTAGTTTGTACATATTTTTCCTCCTGGTTTTATGCTAGTGGTTTGCACATTAATAAGAGAGTCTTAGAAATGGTGATATTGCAAGACTAGTTTGTGTCCAACATAAAATGCAAGCACACATCGATATCTGTTTCCCATTTTCATTTTGGCTGCACTTAACTTCATTTCCTGTCACTTTGGAATTACCCAAGGCTATATGATTAGTTCTAGCTCAGTAAAATGAAAGTCGAGTGGAAATAATGTACACCACCTCCACATCCATCCTTTAAGACCGCTCACATGTTCCTGTGTGCAGTCTGTGCCCCCGAACAATGACAGAGGTAGAGGATCTAAGGGGAGAATTTCCAAAGCCAAGTTTCTGACCTCCTCGCTCATGGCCCTGGGTGAAAAAGAAATGAACCAGAATTGCTTTTAAGTTTCTTAAATTTGGGGAAAGAGTAAAAGTTGCTGTTCTTGTGATGTTTACCTTTTTATTCACAAATTGAGCAGAATCAATTTCTTAGGCAAACTCTTTATATCAAAAATAAGAGAAAAACTTGTTTTGTCTTGGCAAATTCTTTTCTCTTATTTCTGTGATTTATGTGAAACCTTTTACTTTCTCAAGTGTTAAAACTCTAGTTACTCAATCCAACCCATTATGAACATCAGCTTCATATAATACCTTTATTTATTTTTAAAAATTTTTATAATTCCTGGTGACATATCTACTTTTCATTGGATTACTCTCATGCTGCTAGGACCAAACAAACTCCTTTGCTTTGTGAAAAAGTAGCTCATTGTCTGTAACACTGCCCTGTAGGTGACTTTCAGGAATTCAGGGAAATGACAATAAATGTAGACTTCAGAGAAAGATCTGGTTTCTTAAGGCAGTTTGGCATTTGGATGTGCCGAAGTGGTAAGAATTAAATAGTAAGAGAGAAGTGGGATCAGAGTCCAAGCTTAAAGCAAAAGCGTGTGCAATATAAATTTATAGCTATCCCACGTCTACTTTCAAAAAACTCTGTGCCATCTCTTAGTAGTGTGATTGCCTTACAGTAATAAAATAATTCTAATTCCTCCCTCCCATCTCTTATGTCATTACTATCATTCTAATGTTATTCATTTCACTTGAAAGAAGTATATATATAATCATACATAATCAAATGCACATAGCTGTTATTATATTTTGGGCAAGCCTATATATTTTACCAATTAAGAATTAAAAAAAAAATTTACCTTTACTTATTCCTTCTTCTATGTACTTCCTTATTTATGCAGCTCCAAGTTTCTGACCTATATTATTTTTCCCTTTTCTAAAGAAATCCTTTTAATGTTTAATGCAAGGCAGGTTAACTGGCAACAGATACCTTCAATGTTTGTTTTGTCTGACAGTACATTAAAAAGGAGAGACGTTACTTTACCAACAAAGGTCTGTCTAGTCAAATCTATGTTTTTTCCAGTAGCCATGTATGGATGTGAGAATTGGACCATAAAGAAAGCTGAGTGCCGAGGAATTGATTCTTTTGAACTGTGGTGTTGGAGAAGACTCTTGAGAGTCCTTTGGACTGCAAGTACATCAAATCAGTCCATCCTAAAGGAGATCAGTCCTGAATATTCATTGGGTGTACTGATACTGAAGCTGAAAGTCCAATACTTTGGCGACCTGATGCAAAGAACTAACGCATTTGAAAAGAACCCGATGCTGGGAAAGATTGAAGAGTGGAAGGGAAGGGGAGGGCAGAGGATGAGACGGTTGGATAGCATCACCGACTCCATGGGCATGAGTTTGAGTAAACTCCAGGAATTGATGATGGACAGGGAGATCTGGTGTGCTGCAGTCCATGGAGTCACAAAGAGTTGGACACAACTGAGCATCTGAACTGAACTGAAGTGACAGTCTTTAATTCTCCTTCACTTTTGAAGAACAGTTTTGCAGTGTTCGGAATTCTAAGTTAGTGTTTTTCTTTTTTTTCCTCTCAATATTTTATATATTTCACTCTACCTTCTTGCTTGCATGGATTCTGAGAAATCAACGTAATCTTTTATGTTGTCCCTATGTAGATATGTCATTTTCCCCCCTCTAGCTACTTCAGAATTTTTTCCAAATTTATTCTTTGTCTTTATTTTCTGTAGTTGGAAAGTGATATGTCTAGATGTGTTTCTTGGTTTGTTAGTTTTTTTTTCAGTGGATTTTGTCATACATTGATATGAATCAGCCATAGAGTTACACGTATTCCCCATCCCGGTCCCCCCTCCCACCTCCCTCTCCACCCGATTCCTCTGGGTCTTCCCAGCCCACCAGGCCCGAGCACTTGACTCATGCCTCCCACCTGGGCTGGTGGTCTGTTTCACCACACATAATATACATGCTGTTTTATTTTTATCTTTTTGTTTGTTTTATATTAGTATTTTATCCTCTTTGGTTTCCCTTAGCTTACTGAATCTGTAGTTTGGTGTCTGACGTTAATTAATTTGAGGTAAATTGCCATATTATTTCACATATTATTTCTTCTGTTCCTACTCTTGTTCTTCTTCTGATAGTCCTATTACATGAATGATACACCTTTTGGTTTTGTCCCAAAGTCTTTAGATATTCTGTTTTGTTTCCTTTTTCTAGATGTTGCTCACTTTGTTTTTTAGTTTTGAAGATCTGTTGAGGTAACCTCAAATTCAGAGATTCTTTCCTCAGACATGCCCCATCTAATAGTGAATCCACCAGAGACATTCTTTATCTCTGTTACAGTGTTTTTGTCCTTTGATATTTCTCTTTAATCCTTTCTTAACACTTTCATCTTTCTGCTTACACGATCCACTTGTTATTGTATATTATTTAATTCAGTAGAGTAGTAATCATACTTATTCCTGGCCTGAAAATTCCAGCATCCCTACCGTAGTTGATTCTGATGCTTTCTCTCTCTCTTCAGATTGTGTCTTTAACTTCTTAATGGGCCTTGTAATTTTTTCCTCAGTAGCCAGGCATGTTAGGTAAAGGAAATGCTATAAATAGTAATGTGGTGGTGAGATATAGGGGACGGAGAAACATTCTGTAGTACTGAGTTTAGGGCTCCGTTTTTCAGTCAGCCTGAGCCTCTGGACAGTGAACGTCACAGGTGTTTCTCAGGTTTGTTTCCCCTTCATACTTAGTGTGAGAGTAGATGGTTAGAGTGGACGGAGTTGGTGTTTCCCCTTTTCCACATGGAGCTGACTAGAGCTTCGTATTTCACTTACCCCAAATCATTCAAACTCTGATTAATACCCCAGCGGGTTAGGCTTTGGTTCACCAATTTCTCCTAAGAGCAGACTTCATTGAACAGAACAGCATGTGCTCTATTATATTTCAGGATGGTTCGTTTGCCCTCTCCTTACAGAAATTACAATGGGATATTTTTTTATATTTACTGTGAGAACCTGCTCCAGCTCCAAGAGGAATATCTCACAACGCTGTGGAGCACCTTCTACGAATGAGTCCTCTGGAGTTTTTAACTTTCAGACCGAGGCACTCAACGATTCATCAGTTAAAGTGGAGGCTTTCCTACCTTAGCAGAATCTCTGTGCCTCTAAGCCATGACTCCCTGTATTCAGCTATCTCTCCAATCTTGGGACAGCAGTTTACCCTGTTTTCTTACCTCTCTTACAGATCCAAGAGGAGTTGTTGATTTTTTTCCATCAACTCAGCTTTTTACTTGTTGTTAAGATAAAGTTGTGATTTCTTACTTCCTTATATGCAAAACTAGAAACCCGATGTTGAACTTTTTTTGCCATTTTAAACCTAGAGTGATAATATTTAACTCAGTCAACTTATTGGAGAATATTTGGGGCATGATTATTTGCAAATATTTCATATACTTGTATGTTTTCAGCTAGAAAATACATTGCCATTTACATACAACTGTATAATAAAAATCTGAGAGCGTTTCTACAGTTTACCTGACTCTTACATTGTGCTGCTTCATCACATCTTTAATTATTTCAGCTCATTATTGTTAGTGTGATGCAAAATGCTGTAATGCAAAAAGGTGACTAAGGGCTGATGAACTAAATAGATCCAAGTCTGTATTATATCCCTTGCTTCCTGCCAAACCTTTTACTATTTCCACTCATTTTCCAATTCAAAAGAGAAAATTGGTTTAAGTTACACTTGCTTTAAATTTTCTCTTCTAAATATTTTCTGAAATGACTTTTATAACAAAATTAAAATAAAAACATAATTGAGTTAGTAAGCAGGTGAAATTATCTTATGACTACTGTAGTGTTTTCTGATCCAACTGTGTCTTAGAGAGGTGTTTGTGTTTTCATAAGATTTGTTATTTCAGAATTTCCAAGATAACTGCAGAACTGAAAGAAGGAATTCAATTGAGTGTCCATGTTTAATCTTTGCAAGGCAATATATTTTAAACAATACTTCTAGTTGTCATTTTAGTCATTTTTACCTATCAATAAAGTAGTTTAATCATTCAAAATGGTATTTTGAAAAGATTCCTAATAAAACTTTATTAGTTTCTAATATGATTTCATTTGATTTAATATAAGTATTCTGGTTTTTCCGAAGTGTGCAATTATGTGGTACAAATTATATATTATATGGCATAATGGGAATTTTTATCTGGCAGAAAATCAGCTTTATGTTCTAGGTAAAATTTTCTTCATGGCAATAAAAAAGCATTGATATTGAGGCTAGTCATTTCTTTTATTTCAATTGTTCTACTAGGGCCTATGTTTCTAGGTTCTAATTTGTAATAAGATCAGAATAAAGTCAGAATTAATGAGTGTTTTAAAATTATATCTAGAGATGATTATAAATAGAATGATGGTTTCTATTAGAATATAGATATAAAAAAAGAACATAGCATACTACTTAAGTCATTTAAGATCACAACAATAAATGATAATAATTATTGTTTCATTTAAAACTTCATTTTCTTAGATATCATTTATTTAAGACTCCTCATTCTGAGTGAAAGCCATACGTAGAGAATAAGGACTCTATCCATTCTTATTGAGTTGCAATGTTGCCATCTTATTCATGTATAAAATTTACTAGCTGAAAGAATACTTTAGGCCTAATTGAAAGCTTATTTAGTTTATCACTTAATTATAATATACTTTCTATCTAATTTTTTTGACCCATAGTAGATTAAAAATGTTATGATTAACAGAACAAATGATATAGTTAACATAACATTTTATATGAGACATGCAATAATTTTTCAAAGAAAAATAGCATAAAAGAGGGTTCAGAAAAATAGTTAAAATTCTCATATTTAAGTAGCATGACAAATTGTGACAAATCTATAATTTATGTGTAAAAGATTTTAGATTGTTTCTTTCAGTATGAGGACATGTTTTAGTATAGTTTCTAAGAGTTCAACATTAAGCATAATCTTTGTTATGATTTGCCTAGGGAAGATAAAAGGTAACAGTATATCTAGTATAGCAGTGCTGTTGATTCTGTAGCTCTGCTCTAAACTTCTAAATTTCTGCTTTCTGACAATTACGTCAGGTATTGCCAATGATTCTGGTCATGGATCACCCTTTGGAAACGAAGTATTTGACCTATTCCTGAGTATTTTATTGCATGTGTCATCATTTAAGAGTATTGTTAGCAGACTAAATTATATTTAAAAAATATAATTTTGTTTGTCATGATATCTTAAAAATATATTGTTTCAGTAAAAAGCAGAAGTTAAGGAATGATGATATTTATTTGACAAAAGTATTACATAGGAGAAAAGAGAGGTGTGGAAGCTTTCCTAATGATTTGGGACGCTGCCACTGGTCGCTGCAAAGGTTCACCATAAAAGAGAGCCTGTTAGAGAACTGCCCCTGCGTCCCCCAAAGGTGGATTCCTGCCAAAGCAGGGTATTCCAGATAGCCGAGCATACTCTGCATAGCCTGGCTGAACACGTGGGATTCCTGAAGTAGATTAAGGGAAATCTAGCTAGAACTCACCAGAATTTATATCCTCTTTCTCATATGGAAGATCTTCAGAAAATACAGAATTGTATAAAATAATGAGAAGAAGGAAAAAGTATACACTTATGGTGGACACAGCAGCTTAAAATAAACTCAAGCAGGCAAGATAGTGTTCATTTAATTTATATAATAAAAGGAATCATTTTCTAATAGTATTTTTGTGTGTATGTGTACACATTTTCTAATAGTATCTTGAAGCTAAAAATGTATAACTGTCTTGTTAACAGTGACGAAAGAATAAAAGAAATGGGGATAATCCTTTTGAACCCATAGCAATGTTAAATCTATGAAAAAAGTGAAAACTAATATATGAGGCAGATTATTTAACTAAGTAGCAGAGCATCTAAAAACTCTTCGTTTGTGTTGTATTTATGTAGTTTGCAAAGAAGATAAGGATTCTCATTAAAAACATTTTCTACCTGTTTTATATCTATTTTATTTATAAAGCGAACCTTTTTGTCTTTAATTTCTTTAACTTCTCTTTCCCCCTTCAGTTCAAGGAATAAATAAATATTTTAAGTTACAAAAAAAATCATGAAATCTCAGGGAGTAAGTGCTAGAGTGTTTGAGTAAGTGCTAAACTGAGTGTATGAAAAATACCCTTATATTTTTCCCACAATGATCTAATTATTTTCAAAATATCAGAGACTTGTGGAATCAGAAGGTATTTTAAAGGCAAATGTGTCCCAACTCGCATATGTACAGAATGAGAAAATAGGGACTCAAAGATATAAAACTGGCTTGTGGGAGAGAAAGGACATAATCTTAAACATCTGATTCCAACTTTAGTGTTCTTCCTAGCATGTCACCAATATTTGATATGTTATTTCTGAATGTGGAAGTAAGTTTTTAACAAATTTTAGCTTCCAAAATGTATGATACTCCCTTAGAGTTCAGTTCAGTTCAGTCGCTCAGTTGTGTCTGACTCTTTGCAACCCCATGAACTGCACCATGCCAGGCCTCCCTGTCCATCACCAAATCCCAGAATTTACCCAAACTCGTGTCCATTGAGTCGGTGATGCCATCCAACCGTCTCATCCTCTGTCGTCCCCTTCTTCTCCTGCCTTCAATCTTTCCCAACATCAGGATCTTTTCAAATGAATCAATGACAGAATTATCTCTGTTGGTTTCCAAGGCACACTATTCATTATCACGATTATCCGCGTCTATGCCCTGACCAGTAACACTAAAGAAGATGAAGTTGAATGATTCTATGAAGACCTACAAGACCTTTTAGAACTAACACCCCCTAAAACATGTCCTTTTCATTATAGGGGACTGGAATGCAAAAGTATGGAGTCAAGAAACACCTGGAGTAACAGGCAAATTTGGCCTTGGAGTACAAAATGAACCAAGGCAAAGGCTAATAGAGTTTTGCCAAGAGAACGCACTGGTCATACCCTCTTCCCTTAGAGTAAGTGAGAACAAAATCAGAACATGAGTTAAAATATAATAAAGAACAGACATTTTTCTATATCAATGAGGACTGATATACAGGGTAATTAAATAAATCCCATAAATTATGAAGGATGTATTTATTTGGCTGGTTGGAGAATAGATAATATCCAAGCAAGAGGATTTAACACAAATCTCCACTTATGGAAGAAGCATTTTTTTTTTTCTAAATAGATTTCAACTAATGTCATATAAAAGTACTTTGCAGCAGCTCAATGAGCGTTTTTCAATTGGTTATAAATGGATTTTCCAACTCTAACTGCTCAAATAGGAATCATGTATAAGTTATAGTTTGTAATAATAATCTAAGGTAACTTGAGCATGCAGTGGGAACGCAGTAAGCCAAATATCAGTAGACCTTGTTCTTAAGTAGGTCTTTTAATTTATTTTCTTATAAAATAAGGACAAACAAGGGCGTGGACTCATATTTCATATTTTCAAGACAGTAAAAGTAGGTACTGCTCTGCCTACTTCAGTCAATATTAAGAAGTATCAAATGAAAGACCATATAAGTGCTTATTTATAATCCTTTATGTTGGTATGTCAGTTAAGTTATTAAATCAATGAGTGTAGAGTTCCCGGTTTTCAGATGAATGATGAAACATTCCATTGTGCTCACTTCAGCAGCATATCTACTAAAATTAGAATGATACAGAGGAAATTAGCATGGCCCCTGTGAAAGGATGACTCACAAATTCTTGAAGCAGTTCATATTCTTAAATATATAGTGTGTATGGAAATTTGCTGTGTGCCTCAGTGAACTCAAACAGGGGCCCTGAAACAACCTAGAGGGTGGGATGGCGGAGATGAAAAGGAGGTTCAGAGGGAGGTCTGTGGCGATTCACATTGGTGCTTGGCAGAAATCAACAAAATTCTGTAAAGCAATTATCCTTCAACTCAAAAAAAAAAAAAAGTAATGACTTTCTCACGGCCATATAGATAAGTAAATAGTAGCAAAATCAAGAATCGATTTGTGGTCAAATACTAAATTCCATTTAGATCCAAATTGTGGCATTCACTCATTATTTTCCTTAGTGCCACTTCCTTCCAGAGAACGTGTGATACTCTGTGTGATAAGGGAGTATCACACATTTTTTCCAGAGGAAAAAATTGTTATTCAAATATTTTATTATAAAACATTTCCTTCCAATTGTTTTAGTGTACATTTTGTACTTTTCGAAATATTGAAGTGTCTCCTTTTTGTACATATAAGATACTTACAGTATATTAGTTTGGTATGAAAAAGTGAGACATTGTTTTATAAATACTGAATTTATTTCCCTTACCAGTTAGTATTTAGTGCTTTTAAATTGATTTAAATATATTTTTTACTTTTTTAAACAATTACAAATCCTTCCCAAACACCAGGACATAATTAAGCCAGAAGTTATATTTTTATATGCTTATGGCATTTATCTTT
Organism: Muntiacus reevesi; assembly: GCF_963930625.1. Taxonomy (NCBI): domain Eukaryota; kingdom Metazoa; phylum Chordata; class Mammalia; order Artiodactyla; family Cervidae; genus Muntiacus; species Muntiacus reevesi. The sequence continues at coordinate 25,991,368 of NC_089252.1, read as the reverse complement.
TTAGGGCCTAACTAACATCAGACTAATTATTTTAGGGATAAGGCAGTAATAGGAGCTGCTATAATCTAATGAGCCATGATATACTAAAGCACAGACTTTATATTATTAGAATAATGAAATGATATACACATGCCCAGATGGTTATATAAGTATATAATCAATGCACTATTATATAATTTGAATATGTAAAATATATATATTTCTGCATCAATCACTAGTCATTAGGGAAATGCAAATCAAAATCACAGTGAGATATCATGTTATACCACTTAGGTTGACTGTTTTTAAAAAGTTAAAAAAGATCACAGGTGTTGGTAAAGGCATAGGAAAAAAGAGAACCTTTGTGCACAGTTGGTAGAATGTAAATTGTTATAGCCATTATGGGAAACAGTATGGAGTTTCCTCAAAAATTAAAAAATACAACTATTGTATGGTCTAGCAATCCCACTTCTGCATATATATCTCCAAAAGAAATTAAATCATTATCTTGAAGATATATATGCCCTCCCATGTTTAACTGCAACATTGCTTGCAATAGCCAAGTATGGAAACAATCTAAGTGTCCTTTGATGGATAAAGAATAGGTAGAATATAGGTGGCTCAGTCATAAAGAATCTGCCTGCCAATGCAGGAGACTCGGATTCAGTCCCTGGGTCGAGAAGATCCCCTGCAGAAGGAAATAACAACCCACTCTACGTTTCTTGCCTGAGAGATCCCATGGACAGAGGACCCTGGCAGGGTACAGTCCATGGTGTTGCAAAAGTTGGACATAACTTAACGACTAAACATCACCACCAACAACAAATGTATAGATGTAAAATTTCAACTTTGAAAAAAAAAAAATGAAATCCTGCCAATTGCAACAACTTGGATGAACCTGGAGGGCATTTTACCAAGTGAAATAAACAAGATACATTAGACGAAATACTGCATGATTTCATGTATATGTGGAATCTAAAATAGTTGAACTAATAGAAACAGTAGAAGAGTATTAGGGAGTAGGGAAATTGGGGAGGTATTGGTCAAAATGTATAAATTTTCAACTATAAGATGAATACATTCTGGAGATCTAATATACAGCATGGTGACATTTAAAATGAAATATACTTTACAATTTGTTAATATAATAGATCTTAAGCATCCTCACTACACACACACACACACACACACACACACACACACACACACACACACACACAAAGGTAACTATCTGAGGTGATAGATGTGTTAATGACTTTTATTGCAGTAATCATTTTTATAGTGTAAACATATATCAAATTATTATGTTGTACACCCTAAATACAATTTTGTCAGTCATACTCCAGTAAATCTGTTTAATAAATCAATATAGATTTTGTATTATTTAAATAATAGAATGGCATATACATGCTAAAGATGATTAAAGATATTATTCATTATTATATCTTTTGAATACATAAAAATATAAATGTATAGGAGTATGTTAACAGCTTCCTTTGTGGCTCAGAGGATAAAGCGTCTGCCTGCAACGTGGGAGACCTGGGTTCATCCCTGGGTTGGGAAGATGCCCTGGAGAAGGAAATGGCAGCCCACTCCAGTATTCTTGCCTGGAGAATCCCATGGATAGAGGAGCCTGGTGAGCTACAGTCCATGGAGTCGCAAAGAGTCGGACACAACTGAACGACTTCATTTCATTTTTTTTTTTATGTTAACAGTTGCAAGTGGATGCCTCTAAATTTAAAAAGTAAAGCAATAATCAGTTTTTCAAGTAATAATGAAATATAGATGCATGTAATATTGGAGGCCACTGATTGTTCAGAGAGAATCAAAATTAAAAGAAATTATTAGGGGACTTCGCTGGTCCAGTGGCTAAGACTCCACGTTCCCAATGCAGAAGGCCCAGGTTCATTCCCTGGTCAGGGAACTAGATGCCACATGCTGCAACTAAGACCCATCACAGCCAAATAAATGAAAATAAATGAATATATTTTAAAAAGTAAATTATTGTAGTGTGAAATTGGATAAAATTAACCAAAGTTGTCATGTCACGAATAACCTCTGAAAGGACTCCCATACACTGAGGAATTTATTGGTGAACTCTCTGAAATATTTTTAACATGGATTGTGCTTTCATGCTAGTTACACTGCTGCTTGCATTTTATTTTATTATTTTGGTCTAAATCCAACTGCTGTCTTAATATTCTCCACATGGAAAGTGAAGCGACCTTATTTGCATTTTAAAAGAGTGTGATGTGGTAAATCATGCCCAATGCCAAAACAGAATTATTTCTTTAATATGGTCGTGATGTAACCTGTCCCAGTGTTATTGAGATGTACACAGAATTCTTAACCTCGAGCCTTCTGAATTTAATACAGTCCTCTATTAGAAAAATGTGTATAGTTTCTCAAAATGAACAGAAGCTAGATTTCAGTGAGATTTCACTCCTAGGTTTTTGCAATATTTAACCCTTTCATATTTAAGTATTTCCTTTTTTAAAAAAAGTTCAGTTCAGTTCAGTTGCTCAGTCATGTCTGACTCCTTGTGACCCCATGGACTGCAGCACAGCAGACTGCAGTTAAAAAAAAGTTAACTGTCTACTATTTTAGATGAAACAGCTTACAACTACAGAGTCAGAAAGTATATTAGTGGTAAGAGAGCTGGAGGGGCAGTTGGAGAGAAACAGAGGTTACTGCCAAGGGGCACAAGGCTTCTCTTTTGCAGGTGAAAATGCCTTAATTGATATTGGTAGTGGTTGCATAATTCTGTGAATAAACTGAAAACAATCTGAATTGAACACTTTAAATGCTTGGATTTTATGGGATGTAAACTATTGTTGTTGTCCTTCAGTCTCTAAGTTTTGTCCAACTCTTTTGTAGCCCTATGGTATGGACTGTAGCCCACTAGACTCCACTGTCCATGGGATTTCCCAGCAAGAATACTGGAGTGGGTTGCCATTTCCTTCTCCAGGGAATCATCCAGACCCAGGGATCAAATCCATGTCTCTTGCTTGACAGATGGATTCTTTAACACTGAGCCATCAGGGAAGCCCAATATGTAAATTACATCTCAATAAAGATGTCAAAAATTTAGCCTGCAAAATAAAAATGGAAAAATCATATATTATTTTAGTAGTAATATAGTGAAAAAAGACTTTTTGAGACTACTTTGAAAATTCTGAAGTTTGATCATTTTCTGAAGTATTATGGTTACATTTCCAAGCTTTTACAAATATAAATCAATTTATAGGATTTTTTCCAAATGGACACATTTTTTGACCAAATTCTATGCTCCTCTTTAAGATCAAAGTAAGAAGAAAATACCATTTTTATTTTAAATAGCTTTAATTTCTCATGAAGAATATTTACCTTTCCGTCTAAAGTGTTTCCAAGTTATCAAAGCTAAATTTATTGTTGACATTATTGTTAATTCTTCTTTGCATATACTTACCTATTTAATCCACATTATACTCTATAATATAATTATTATTATTTTAAAGATTATTAACTTGGGGCAGAGAGAAGGTAAGTAACTTGATCAGTGTAGCAGAGTTATTAAGTGGCAAATCCAAAATTTATAAGTATAAATTCTGACACCAAAATTTCAGCTTTCACCTGTAATATTCAATGGTTTGATAAGATTTCATAATCATACACAAGAATACATGCTGGCTTAGCAGAGTAAGATTATACCCATAATGATTATTAATACAAAAGAAATTTAGCAAATAATAAATAACCTAGCTATAAGTTGCAAATTTCTTTTTGATGAATAGAGTTTTATTATAATGATAGTAATAAAAATATCTAATATTTGTATAGTCTTTGATTCATGCAGGAACACTTTAGAAAATTATAATTTTATATTAAATTTGAAGCTGGGATATAAATGCATAAAATAACTTATTGAGAGTCATGCAGCTAGTGAAAGTGTTAATCACTCAGTCTGTCCAATTCTTTGCAACTGCAAGGACTGTAGCCTGCCAGGCTCCTCTGTTCATAAAATTCTCTAGGAAAGAATACTAGAGTGGATTGCCATTTCTTTCTCCAGGGAATTCTTCTGATCCAGGGATCGAACCCAGGTCTCCCGCATTACAGGCAAATTGTTTACCGCCTGAGTCACCAGGGAAGCCCTGGTGTTCCAATTACTTATCCTCTAATATAAAACATATCATAGGAATTCTGGCAAGCCAAGAGGAGAGATTATATGACTTTAGTTAATTTCTTCTGCTGGTATCTAAACTTTGTATATAGTATTGACAGAATTCAGCCATTTTTGAACTACTTGCCTCTACTAAGCTTTTTAAAAAACTTTCTAGGAAAGTTGTTGCCTAAAGGCATATAGATGTGCCTAGGCATGAGCTTGTTGACCAGTAGACTAATTTCTCATAGGAAAAATATCAAAGATAGTATTAAGTATTATTTATGAGTCTGTTACAGAGCTCAAGTCAAATACATGTCTAACTGTATTTGTGGTAAGAAATTTAATAGAATTTTATTGCACTTCTGAAATATACTGGGCTTCTCTGATAGCTCAGTTGGTAAAAAATTTGCTTGCAATGGAGGAGACCCCAGTTTGATTCCTGGGTCAGGAAGATCTGCTGAAGAAGGGATAGGCTACCCACTCCAGTATTCTCAGGCTTCCCTTGTGGCTCAGCTGGTAAAGAATCCACCTGCAATGCAGGAGACCTGAGTTTCATCCCTGGGTTGGGAAGATCTCCTGGAGAAGTGAAAGACTACCCATTCCAGCATTCTGTCCTGGAGAATTCCATGGACTGTATAGTCCATGGGGTTGAAAAGTATCTTTGTTTCATGTTTTATATGTATGTATGTGTGTGTATATATATATATATATATATACATATACACACACACACACACTTCATGTAATGTAATATATATGTATATATGTAATATATGTATGCATATATGTGTGTATGTATATATGTAATGTATATGTATGTGATGTAATATATATAGGTATATATACTTCATGTAATGACAGCTAAAGGGGAATCATTATATAATTAGAAAAGAACAAAAAACATGCTTTCATTACCCAGTTTAATAATAAAAGTGCATAGGGTGTGTTATATGAATATATATATTGGAGGGGGAAGTCAAAAGATCTCAAAATCTTAACTTTTTAAAAAAAGTTATAGATATTTGAACCTAGTATCTCAGACACCTTCTTATCCCCCAACTCTCTTTTATTTATTTTTTTTTGTTTTTTTTTTTTAATTTTTTTAAATTTTTCAGTGGGTTTTGTCATACATTGATATGAATCAGCCATAGAGTTACACATATTCCCCATCCCGATCCCCCATCCCACCTCCCTCTCCACCCAACCCCTCTGGGTCTTCCCAGCCCACCAGGCCCGAGCACTTGACTCATGCCTCCCACCTGGGCTGGTGGTCTGTTTCACCACAGATAATATACATGCTGTTCTTTCGAAACATCCCACCCTCACCTTCTCCCACAGAGTTCAAAAGTCTTTTCTGTACTTCTGCGTCTCTTTCTAAATTCCGTATATATCTGTTAGTATACTGTAATGTTCTTTATCTTTCTGGCTTACTTCACTCTGTATAATGGGCTCCAGTTTCATCCATCTCATTAGAACTGATTCAAATGAATTCTTTTTAACGGCTGAGTAATATTCCATGGTGTATATGTACCACAGCTTCCTTATCCATTCGTCTGCTGATGGGCATCTAGGTTGCTTCCATGTCCTGGCTATTATAAACAGTACTGCGATGAACATTGGGGTGCACATGTCTCTTTCAGATCTGGATTCCTCAGTGTGTATGCCCAGAAGTGGTATTGCTGGGTCATATGGTAGTTCTATTTCCAGTTTTTTAAGAAATCTCCACACTGTTTTCCATAGTGGCTGTACTAGTTTGCATTCCCACCAACAGTGTAAGAGGGTTCCCTTTTCTCCACACCCTCTCCAGCATTTATTGCTTATAGACTTTTGGATAGCAGCCATCCTGACTGGCGTGTAATGGTACCTCATTGTGGTTTTGATTTGCATTTCTCTGATAATGAGTGATGTGGAGCATCTTTTCATGTGTTTGTTAGCCATCTGTATGTCTTCTTTGGAGAAATGTCTGTTTAGTTCTTTGGCCCATTTTTTGATTGGGTCATTTATTTTTCTGGAATTGAGCTTCAGGAGTTGTTTGTATATTTTTGAGATTAATCCTTTGTCTGTTTCCTCATTTGCTATTATTTTCTCCCAATCTGAGGGCTGTCTCTTCACCTTGCTTATAGTTTCCTTTGTTGTGCTAAAGCTTTTAATTTTCATTAGGTCCCATTTGTTTATTTTTGCTTTTATTTCCAATATTCTGGGAGGTGGATCATAGAAGATCTTGCAGTGATTTATGTCGGAGAGTGTTTTGCCTATGTTCTCCTCTAGGAGTTTTATAGTTTCTGGTCTTACATTTAGATCTTTAATCCATTTTGAGTTTATTTTTGTGTATGGTGTTAGAAAGTGATCTAGTTTCATTCTTTTACAAGTGGTTGACCAGTTTTCCCAGCACCACTTGTTAAAGAGATTGTCTTTTTTCCATTGTATATCTTTGCCTCCTTTGTCAAAGATAAGGTGTCCATACATTCATGGATTTATCTCTGGGCTTTCTATTCTGTTCCATTGGTCTATATTTCTGTCTTTGTGCCAGTACCATACTGTCTTGATGACTGTGGCTTTGTAGTAGAGTCTGAAGTCAGGCAGGTTGATTCCTCCAGTTCCATTCTTCTTTCTCAAGATTACTTTGGCTATTCGAGGTTTTTTGTTTTTCCATACAAATTGTGAAATTATTTGTTCTAGTTCTGTGAAAAATACTGTTGGTAGCTTGATAGGGATTGCATTGAATCTATAGATTGCTTTGGGTAGAATAGCCATTTTGACAATATTGATTCTTCCAATCCATGAACACAGTATGTTTCTCCATCTGTTTGTGTCCTCTTTGATTTCTTTCATCAATGTTTTATAGTTTTCTATGTATAGGTTTTTTGTTTCTTTAGGTAGATATACTCCTAAGTATTTTATTCTTTTTGTTGCAATGGTGAATGGTATTGTTTCCTTAATTTCTCTTTCTGTTTTTTCATTGTTCGTACATAGGAATGCAAGGGATTTCTGTGTGTTAATTTTATATCCTGCGACTTTACTATATTCATTGATTAGCTCTAGTAATTTTCTGGAAGAGTCTTTAGGGTTTTCTATGTAGAGGATCATGTCATCTGCAAACAGCGAGAGTTTCACTTCTTCTTTTCCTATCTGGATTCCTTTTACGTCTTTTTCTGCTCTGATTGCTGTGGCCAAAACTTCCAACACTATGTTGAATAGTAGTGGTGAGAGTGGGCATCCTTGTCTTGTTCCTGATTTCAGAGGAAATGCTTTCAATTTTTCACCATTGAGGGTGATGCTTGCTGTGGGTTTGTCATATACAGCTTTTATTATGTTGAGGTATGTTCCTTCTATTCCTGCTTTCTGGAGAGTTTTAATCATAAATGAGTGTTGAATTTTGTCAAAGGCTTTCTCTGCATCTATTGAGATAATCATATGGTTTTTATCTTCCAATTTGTTAATGTGGTGTATTACGTTGATCGATTTGCGGATATTAAAGAATCCTTGCATTCCTGGGATAAAGCCCACTTGGTCATGGTGTATGATTTTTTTAATATGTTGTTGGATTCTGTTTGCTAGAATTTTGTTAAGGATTTTTGCATCTATGTTCATCAGTGATATTGGCCTGTAGTTTTCCTTTTTTGTGGCATCTTTGTCTGGTTTTGGAATTAGGGTGATGGTGGCCTCATAGAATGAGTTTGGAAGTTTACCTTCATCTGCAATTTTCTGGAAGAGTTTGAGTAAGATAGGTGTTAGCTTTTCTCTAAATTTTTGGTAGAATTCAGCTGTGAAGCCATCCGGTCCTGGGCTTTTTTTTTGCTGGAAGATTTTTGATTACAGTTTTGATTTCCTTGCTTGTGATGGTTCTGTTAAGATCTTCTATTTCTTCCTGGTTCAGTTTTGGAAAGTTATATTTCTCTAAGAATTTGTCCATTTCATCCAAGTTGTCCATTTTATTGGCATAGAGCTGCTGGTAGTAGTCTCTTATGATCCTTTGGATTTCAGTGTTGTCTGTTGTGATCTCACCCTTTTCATTTCTTATTTTGTTAATTTGGTTCTTCTCTCTTTGTTTCTTAATGAGTCTTGCTAATGGTTTGTCAATTTTGTTTATTTTTTCAAAAAACCAGCTTTTAGCTTTGTTGATTTTTGCTATGGTCTCTTTAGTTTCTTTTGCATTTATTTCTGCCCTAATTTTTAAGATTTCTTTCCTTCTGCTAACCCTGGGGTTCTTCATTTCTTCCTTCTCTAATTGCTTTAGGTGTAGAGTTAGGTTATTTATTTGGCTTTTTTCTTGTTTCTTGATGTAAGCCTGTTATGCTAAGAACCTTCCCCTTAGCACTGCTTTTACAGTGTCCCATAGGTTTTGGGTTGTTGTGTTTTCATTTTCATTCGTTTCTAAACATATTTTGATTTCTTTTTTGATTTCTTCTATGATTTGTTGGTTATTCAGAAGCGTGTTATTTAGCCTCCATATGTTGGGATTTTTAACAATTTTTTCCCTGTAATTGAGATCTAATCTTACTGCACTGTGGTCAGAAAAGATGACTGGAATGATTTCAATTTTTTTGAATTTTCCAAGACCAGATTTATGGCCCAGGATGTGATCTCTTCTGGAGAAGGTTCCGTGTGCACTTGAGAAAAAGGTGAAGTTGGTTGTTTTGGGGTGAAATGTCCTATAGATATCAATTAGGTCTAGTTGGTCCATTGTATCTTTTAAGGTTTGTGTTTCCTTGTTGATTTTCTGTTTAGTTGATCTATCCATAATTGTGAGTGGGGTATTAAAGTCTCCCACTATTATTGTGTTACTATTAATTTCCTCTTTCATACTCATTAGCGTTTGCCGTATATATTGCGGTGCTCCTATGTTGGGTGCATATATATTTATAATTGTTATATCTTCTTCTTGGATTGACCCTTTGATCATTATGTAGTGTCCTTCTTTGTCTCTTTTCACAGCCTTTATTTTAAAGTCTATTTTATCTGATATGAGTATTGCGACTCCTGCTTTCTTTTGGTCTCTGTTTGCGTGAAATATTTTTTTCCAGCCCTTCACTTTTAGTCTGTATGTGTCTCTGGTTTTGAGGTGGGTCTCTTGTAGACAGCATATATAGGGGTCTTGTTTTTGTATCCATTCAGCCAATCTTTGTCTTTTGGTTGGGGCATTCAACCCATTTACATTTAAGGTAATTATTGATAGGTGTGGTCCTGTTGCCATGTACTTTGTTGTTTTGGGCTCACGATTATACAGCCTTTCTGCATTTCCTGTCTAGAGAAGATCCTTTAGCATTTGTTGAAGAGCTGGTTTGGTGGTGCTGAATTCTCTCAGCTTTTGCTTGTCTGTAAAGCTTTTGAATTCTCCTTCATATCTTAATGAGATCCTTGCTGGGTACAGTAATCTAGGTTGTAGGTTGTTCTCTTTCATTACTTTCAGTATGTCCTGCCATTCCCTTCTGGCCTGGAGGGTTTCTATTGATAGATCAGCTGTTATCCTTATAGGAATCCCTTTGTGTGTTATTTGTTGTTTCTCCCTTGCTGCTTTTAGTATTTGTTCTTTGTGTTTGATCTTTGTTAATTTGATTAATATGTGTCTTGGGGTGTTTTGCCTTGGGTTTATCCTGTTTGGGACTCTCTGGGTTTCTTGGACTTGGGTGGCTATTTCCTTCCCCATTTTAGGGAAGTTTTCAGCTATTATCTCCTCGAGTATTTTCTCATGGCCTTTCTTTTTGTCTTCTTCTTCTGGGACTCCTATGATTCGAATATTGGGGTGTTTCACATTGTCCCAGAGGTCCCTGAGGTTGTCCTCATTTCTTTTGATCCTTTTTTCTTTTTTCCTCTCTGCTTCATTTATTTACACCATTCTATCTTCTACCTCACTTATCCTATCTTCTGTCTCCGTTATTCTACTCTTGGTTCCCTCCAGAGTGTTTTTGATCTCATTCATTGCATTATTCATTTTTAATTGACTCTTTTATTTCTTCTAGGTCTTTATTAAACATTTCTTGCATCTTGTCAATCTTTGTCTCCAGGCTATTTATCTGTAACTCCATTTTGCTTTCAAGATTTTGGATCCTTTTTATTATCCTTATTCTAAATTCTTTTTTCAGGTAGATTCCCTATCTCCTCCTCTTTTGTTTGACTTGGTGGACTTTTTCATGTTCCTTTACCTGTTGGGTATTTCTTTGCCTTTTCATCTTGTTTAGATTGCTGTGTCTGGAGTGGGCTTTCTGTATTCTGGAGGCCTGTGGTTCCTTTTTATTGTGGAGGTTTTACCCAGTGGGTGGGGTTAGACGATTGGCTTGTCAAGGTTTCCTGATTAGCGAAGCTTGTGTCAGTGTTCTGGTGCGTGAATCTTGATTTCTTCTCTTTGGAGAGCAATGGAGTGTCCAGTAATGAATTTTGAGATGGGTCTATGTGTTAGGTGTGACCTTGGGCAGTCTGTATGTTGACGTTCAGGGCTATGTTCCTGCGTTGCTGGAGAATTTGCGTGGTATGTCTTGCTCTAAAACTTATTGGCTCTTGGGTGGTGGTTGGTTTCAGTGTAGGTATGGAGGCTTTTGGACGGTCACTGCCGGCGTCTGGGGTACTTTTCTGCTGGGAGTTGCTTTTAGGCTCGTAATCTGTGGGTTTTATTTATTGTATCCCTCCCAGTCAGATTCAAACTCTGAGATTCAAACACTTCCCCCAGGCCCCACCAGTGCGAGGGTTTCCCGGTATCTGGAAATATCCTCTATTAAGACCCTTCCCGGGACGGATCTCCGTCCTTAGCTCTTTTGTCTCACTTTTTATCTTTTATATTTTGTCCTACCTCCTTTCGAAGACAATGGGCTGCTTTTCTGGGCGTCTGATGACCTCAGCTAGCGATCAGAAGTTGTTTTGTGAAATTTGCTCTGCGTTCAGTTATTCTTTTGATGAATTTCTAGGAGAGAAAGTGGTCTCCCCTTCCTACTCCTCCTCCATCTTGGCTCCTCCCCAACTCTCTTTTAAAGTTGATATTCTTTAAATATTTGTCTGTGCTCCCCATTCATTTTTACATTTACACTGTATGAAAAATCCACAGTGCTACCATTACTCAATAGGAATACTTACTTCAGTGGCATCATGTTCAAAGTCAATGGATGTTTCAGAACTCATCTTACTTGACCTTTCAGTGGCCTTTAAAAAATGCCCCTTCTTCATATCATAAACATTTTTTTTTGGCCTGTAGCTTTAATGGTGACATAATCTCCTGGTTTTCCTGCTACCTCCCTGGTCTCATCATCTCTCTTGCTTTATTCTACTAAATTTCCTATTAGTTGAAATATTTCTCAAGGTCTTGGCTTGCCTCTTTTCTCTTCTTCATATTCTATCACCAGTGTTTTCCCTGTATTTTCCAGGAGAAATAATTCAAATATGTAAGATAAACAGAGTACTCCAATTTACATAAAATAGATGTTCTTTGACAAGAAAATCAGGATGGTAACTTTTGGAATGGCAGAATAAGAACCTCTGAAAATCCACTTTTAAGTAAAAGCAATTAAACACTGGCAAAACTATCAAAAAACAACTTTCAAAAAACTCTGAGAATTAACAACCTAGACAGCATATTAAAAAGCAGAGACATTACTTTACCGACAAAGATCCGTCTAGTCAAAGCTATAGTTTTTCCAGTAGTCATGTATGAATGTGAGAGTTGGACCATAAAGAAAGCTGAGCATCAAAGAATTGATGTATTTGAACTGTGGCGTCGGTGGAGACTCTTGAGAGTCCCTTGGACTGCAAGGAGATCAAACCACTTCATCCTAAAGGAAATCAGTTCTGGGTGTTCATTGGAAGGACTGATGCTGAAGCTGAAACTCCAGTACTTTGGCCACCTGATGCAAAGAGCTGACTCATTTGAAAAGACCCTGATGCTGGGAAAGATTGAGGGCAGGAGGAGAAAGGGACAACAGAGGATGAATTGGTTGGATGGCATCACCGACTCTTTGGACATGAGTTTGAGCAAGCTCTGGGAGTTGGTAATGGGCAGGGAAGCCTGGTGTGCTGCCATCCATGTGGTTGCAAAGAGTATACACAACTGAGTGACTGAACTGAAGTGAACTGAGAAGTAACAAAAAGCTTTAACAATCTAATTATTTAAGAAAAAGTGCTAAATCTGGTAAGAAGAGTGAGTTTTATTTTGTTTTAACCTTTCCTAATCCCAGCCCTCTAAAACCAACAGTCTTGCAATTATGTTCTGAGTTTAGTCATTCAGTCATGTCAGATTCTTTTCAATTTCATGGACTGTAGCCCACCAGGCTCTTCTGTCCGTGGGAATTATCCAAGTAAGAATACTGGAATGGGTTGCCATGCACTTCTCCAGGGATCTTTCCAACCCAGTGATCGAACCCAGTTCTCACACATTGCAGGCGGATTCTTTACCCTTGAGCCGCCAGAGAAGCAACTATAGTTGCTGTCAAAGCAAGCAGTGTAGCAGCCGTCGGCGGAGGGAAAACAAGCTGGGGGCTACCCAAAATCTTCATCCCCAGAGAGCTAGCACTGCTTAACCTGTGTCAGCCACAGCTGCAAGCTCCATTCCCAGCGACTGTCTCTGACAGACTCACTGTTTGCAGACAGGATTGCCCACAGGGCCTTTGTCTGAAATGATCAAGGGCAATTGTTTAACATTGCAGCTGTCAAACATAGCAATACAAGTAGGTCTAAAAAGAGACTGACAAAAACAACTTAAGAAACTGGCAAATGAAATGTCCATAAGGAGATTTGTAAAGCTCCAACATATTCATAGCAATCTAGAAGGCTACACATATATATACAGTTGCACACATGCCACAATGTACCCTAGAAGGCTCCAAACTCTAACTGAGCAAGACCAGTAATGTAAGATTGGTTCAAACTGTAATGCTCAATCAGTGTACTGTGACATATATGTAATAAAGGACAAATGCCACATGGTTATCTATATAGACGTAGGAAAAAAATCAAATGCCAGCATCGTTCTGTGATAAAAAAAAAAAAAAAAAAAAAAAAGCTTCAATCAGGAATAGAAAGAGATTTCTTCAACTTGATAATAACTACATCTGAAAAACTCACACTAACATTATATAAAGTTTTAAAAGGCTAGCTGTGTCCCTCTAAATACCAGAAAGAAGCGAAAGATGTTGGCATTTGCCACTTCTATTCAATATTTTACTGAAAGTTCTACCTAGAGTAATTAGACAAGAAAAATAAAAAGATGTATAGATAGAATAGGAAAAAGTGAAAATATCTCTATTCTCAAAAGAAAATATCTTCTATATAGAAAAACCAAAGTATTAGACAAAAGTGTATTAGAAATCATTAACATGCTCAGCATAGTTACAAGATTCAAGATTTACGCAAAACAAGCTATATTGCTAGACACTTAACAATGAGCAGTACAAATGTCAAGTTCTTAGAAAAACTGTTCAAAATGATCTTTTGTTTTCATTAAGAGGTCAAAATTGATATTTTGATACAACTTTCATGTCATTCTTGTAATTTGTTTGAATTCTTTTCATAATCTGTCACATTTTTTGCTTTATGGATATATGTAGGATGACAAGATGTGGCATGATATGGCTAGTTTTTGTTATGTTTTTAATGTCTATAAAAGCATTTATTTTAAAATGACCATTGTGAGGTTTTAGTTTATTCACTCAAACTATATATATATGTGTGTGTGTGTGTGTGTGTGTGTGTGTATTTTTTTTTTTTTTTTACATTTTAGGCTCTTTGTTCTCTTTAAAAATCTATGGCAATAATTCCATTTAAGTCTCTGAAAAGTAACATGAAATTTCAATCCTGGCATATGCTGAACTTTCAATATTTATACTTCAGTCCCTTCAAAGTTGAGCAAATCATTTTATTATAATCAAAAGTTTAGTTTAAAAATGTAAAGAAAATCACAGTTAACTGAGCATCTATCCTAAGAATAATCTTCACTTGGTAAATCTTGGTGGAACACTTGAAATAAAATTGAAGTGCTCTTGAATGTATCCTGTATATGCTTACAAAAATTGCATAGATATGATGGCTCTAAGAATGATGAATATAGTATAGGTTATAGGGTTAGACAAAATCAGAGCCTAGACTATTTATTGCAGCCATGATACATAGCCCAGTGGAAATATTTGCACATACATATACATATATATATTATTTTATTTTATTTATTCATCTTTGTGCTGGGCCTTCCTTGCTCGTGAGCTTTCTCTAGTTGTAAAGAGTGGGAGTTTCTCTGAATTTCAGGTTTGCAGGTTTCTCACTGTGTTGGCTTCTCTTGTTGTGGAGCGCGGACTCGAGAGAACATGGGCTTCAGCAGCTGCAGCAAATGGGCTCAGCAGTTGCTGCTCCCAGGCTCTGGGGCACAAGCTCAATAGCTGTTGCTCACTGGGCTTGGTTGCTCCTTGGCATGTGGGATCTTCCCAGCTCAGGGATGCCCCATGCCTCCTGCCCTGACAGGTGGATTCTTTACCACTGAACCACCAGGGAAGCCCCTATGGGCATTTTAATTCAGGTGGGATTGTCCTATTATCATGGACTATAATCAAAAACAATTATGGATCTTTAAACATTCACAGTTGTGCAGTAAAACACAAAACAGTAACAGCTACTTTCCTGAATGGATCAACTTACATCATAGAAATCAAAGCAAATATTGTTCTTACATAATGAGAAAGGAGGAATAAGCACATTGTTTTTTCTATGATCATACCAACCTGAACACACTTGCCAATCTTGTCTGATCTCAGAGGTTAAAGGTATTGTTTTTTTGCATATAATCATCAACGCTGCTATACTTTAAAATAGCACATAAGAGTCTATCCCAAACTCCTAATATATCCCTCCCCCAATATAAAATAAAAATTAAAAAATAGTTTCACCTTCAAACCAATTTTGAAAAGAGTTCTTCAATCCTTTATTTTTAAAACCAGTCTTCGGAGTATACATCTTTTCTCATCCATGCCAAAGGCATAGCTGGAAGGCAACAGATGCTGTCCCATTCAGTACAGACTGAGATGTATTGCAATATGGACTCCTTTATTATGTCTATACCTCATCTAAAGCATGAGCTTTAAATTCATACAATGTCATCATTTTGATCGTAAATATGATAGCATTTCAAGTTGCTCACTCCTTATCAGGTTCCATTAAGATAATTATGCTACATTAAAATTCAAAATAAATCTGAAAATGCTTTTAAATTTTAAAAAATCTACAATTTTCAACAACGACAAATTTTCAAATGAAACTTTTGAGTGTGAACACTTGCCCAAAGCCACGTAGTGATTATTTTGAACTGACCTTAAAACCCAGATGTCCTAATCACAAATCCAGTGCCTGTCCCATTGAACATCAAAATCTCCAGAGAATGTTTTTTTACTCCAAATCATAGGGTTTTGTGGAGGTATTTTGGCTCATTTATATTATGAAAATAGGATAAACTTTTTAATCTGATTGTTATATTCTATTAAATCTAAATTTAATAAATCTGTTCAGAAATAACTATGATTCAGATTATTTTTATTAATTTCTATGTGTTTTTTGTATAGAGCAAAGCAATTTTATTATTCAGTAAACATTTACTTAATTTTCTGTTACTGGCTAAATACAGTGCTACATCATGTAGATATGAAGTTGAAGGGAAGTAAGACCTTTCCCTTAAAATGCCTACCAGTTTTATGTGAGAGATTTTGAAAAGTCATTATATTATAAAATATAATTCCCGTTTCTTGTACTTCCTTCCTTGAATATGCATATAACCAGGGCCTTGATTTGGCTGTTAAATTATTAAGCAGAGATCTATATGTCACTTCTGAGCAGAAGCTTTAACAGTTCCTATGTGATTTGCCAGATTTTCTTTTCCCTGGCTTGAATATAATAGAAACATAGACATAGACATAGACATAGACATAGAGCCTTTCTCCAGTTGTTAGAGTAGAAACCAGATCTATTTTGACTGATACACACTGTGTTCTGTATTGTCAAGTACCTAGAAAGAAACACTTGGCACTCTCAAACTGGGAAT
Source organism: Muntiacus reevesi (assembly GCF_963930625.1). Taxonomy (NCBI): domain Eukaryota; kingdom Metazoa; phylum Chordata; class Mammalia; order Artiodactyla; family Cervidae; genus Muntiacus; species Muntiacus reevesi. The sequence goes on along the minus strand of NC_089252.1, from coordinate 25,975,247 downwards.
TTAGAAAAAAAAATTAAGAAAGGAATCATTTGTAATGATGAAATTAAGGTGAAAAGAATCATTAGTGATGGTATAGTAGACCGGGATTAAAATATCTTGCATCGTCAATACTCCCAGACCTGAAAATGCAAGTATAAAGGTTTCTGGGAGGTGAAGAAAAAGAGAATGTATTCTTGGATGCATCCATCTCAAGATATCTTTGCAAGAAAGGAGTAAAGGGAACTGATGGTGCAGTCTCATTTTCTTTCCTGCCTCATACCTGCAGTCAAATGAAAGCTGGTTGTACAAAGATCAGCCTCTCAGTAGGTAGAGCAGGCTGGAACATGTGTCTGGAAGGGAACTGGGAAGATTATTTGACACAAGTATGAAAACTGACCCATGGTCAGATTATTGTGGGAACACATGAAATAGCAGATAAAAAGAGTACTTTCAGGAAAGTTATAGAGGAATATAACTTGAGCTGAATCTTAGAGGTATAACATAATTACTTTAGACAATTTGTGATGATCTTTTGATCTAGGTATCGAGGGAAGCCTGTGTATAGAGGAAAACCTAAGCAAATACAGTATTTTCAGAAATAAAGATTTAGATTAAAGAATAAAAATTTAATATCGGACCTTGGACTATGAAATGATAAGGTTGAGCAGAACATGGAAAACTTTCTGTATTGCATTAAATAATGTTGACTTTACCCTGAAGTCCAGGAGGAAGTTCTGAAGGATTTAAAAACAGTGACATGCCTGGGTTTGTAATTAAAGTTAAAATGTAGCAGTACTAATAATCACTTACATTTATTGAGTGATTACAATGGGCCAAATCATGTTCTGAGCTCTAAGTACTGCCAAGAGTCAGATACTATCATTATGGCTATTTTGTAAGTGAAGATACTAAAGCAGAAAGTAGTTACTGTATATGACATAACAGTACATAATGGAGTGGAGATATGAAACCAGTTTTTGTAGAAAATAAATGAATACGAGTGCAGGACCGAGGCAGGAAGACAGTATAAAAGTTATTCAGATAAGGAACAATAACCAGAGGGACAGTGCTAATAATGGGGACAAGAAAAGCCATTCTAAAGCTTAAACCTGTCAGATATGTGCTTGATTGACTATGTGAAATGACGGGAAAAAGGAAATCAGCCATCCCACATGGTATTCTTAACTGAAAAAATGTGTTACACTTAACATGTTACACAACTGCCATTTTCATTTTGAACAAAAATATGCAAAATTATCAAAGATCATGTAGATTCACAGATGTTAATGAGCATATTTAATTTGGGGTGGGGACTTTTGAATTTATTTCATATTTCTGCGTTAAAAAGGAAAACATAATTTAATATTGCAAATATTATCTCTTAGAGCTTGCAGATTAAAAATGAAAGTGACAAATAGCAAAGAGAGTAAAATTTGGGTTTAGCTCAGTCATTAAACTCATAAAGCTAGGGTAAATGATACTGGGCCTTTGTGATACCTGCCTTAATAGATCTGTGTCATCTGAGTATTTGAAAAGCTAATTAAAGCAGCAACTATAGCTTCTTAGCTCCATCATCATCTCACTAATTTTGTAGGTCAATCCTATTTTTATCTTCATTAAATGCTTAACCAGCTCTTATCTTCCTCTAAAGTAATCTAGGATATTTTTGGTTGTCATAAAATTTAAATGTGTTGTAAATGAGTAGTTTAAACAATTTTGACATTAACTAAAGTATTCCTCTTGTTTTTTTTATTTTCTTCTATACCTTGGCATGTAAACAGTTTCGCATAATTATGAAATACCTATGACAAGAAATTGCTTCTATTTTATACAGTTGAGAATATTATCTACCCTTTACACACACAGACACAGGCACACACACTCAAAAATCATCTATCTTAAATAGGTACTATTTTTAAATTAAATTCTACTTTAAAATTAAAGACTATCAATGCATATGTTGATAAAGGTAGCATAGTAACATTAGAAAATGCAGTGTAGTGATATACTGTGGAAGACATGTTACTTTCTTTTAAAGAATAAGGGTAAATATTGTATTATTATTATTAAGGAAACAATGGCATTGAATGTAGATCTATGAAAACATTAATGGAAAAGTAAGACATAAACAACTAATCACATGTATAAACTGAAGGGACTGGATACTTTAGCATTTTATTAATTGGAGGCTTCAGTTCCTCACCTCATTAGTCTATTCATGACATGGTAACCGGTTTCTTTCAGAATGTGTGATTGAAGAAAGAGATAGAGACTATATGGAAGCCACTTATCTTTTATGACTTAATGATGAAAGTAACATATTATTACCTCTTCCCATCTTTTTCTCTTAGCTCATAGAAAAATCTTAATAAAAATGTGTAGGAGAGGACTTTATGAGAGTGTAACTATCAGGAAGTTATTTTCCTTTATTTCCAGTGAATATACTGGCTTTGTTGTTGTTGTTTCTTAGTACATCTACAGTAGTCTCAGAACTGCTTTAACCGTAACTCTTACCAGTACATACGTATGCCAAAAAAGAGAGTTCAAATTTCCTTGTAGTTCTTTTCCATCCCCAAACCTTCTTAGGAGTTTGGGTGCATAGTTAAATTCTATGTTTCATTTTCCTTTGTGCTTCTCACAATGGAAATGAAAGTAGATTTTTATCTTAGTTTATGATAAAATGATCTACTGCATAGTTTCTCTTTTCATCTTCTTAAATATGTTTCAGATATGTTCAAAGTTTCAAATATTTGAAAGTTCCTTATAAGGAAGGAAGGAAAAATTGCTTCCTTATTTTTTTTTTGAATTTTTACCTTTTTCATGTACTACTGCATCATTACATGTCACTTATAGCAAAAAGAAAAGCACAACATTTAATTTCCCATTCAGCATAAAGCTATACAATTGCATTTATTCATGAGACCACTGTATAGTTCATTTAAATGCTTTAACTCATAAGTCTAAGTTATAACTTAAAGGACTTCTGACTTTCAAATTACCATGATAATAATCTTTTACTATTCTGCCCTTCCTTCTGTCACTTTCTGTCTTAAAATTAAGTTCTTCAGTTCAATCTGAGCATAGACATATGTGTGTGTGTGTGTGTATATATATATATATATATATATATATATATATATATATGTTAGTTTGGTTGTATTGTGATTGAACAGAAAAATAAAAACTCTTCAGATAGATGCAATCACAATTTCTGGATAAGTACACTTAAGATGGACTGTGATGAATGTTGAAGGAAGAGAGTAGAAAGAGTACCATTGAATCCAAGAAAGTACCATAAGCCTGATTTTAAATTGTTCCCCACATCTCCCTCCAGTCCTGTCACTACACCTTGATTATGAAAATAAAAGCTGTGGATAAAAAGCAACTTAACATTGATCTCTGTGCAGCTTGCATTACATAAGAAAAACTTTGTAAGATGCACTGAGTTACAAATGTTGGATTCAGACAGGGCTAGCCTTATGGACCTTTTTCTGACCCAGTCAAAAATACACCTATATACCTATAGCAAATAGTTTTTGTGGTGGTTATTGTGTCTATTTGCCTCGACTGTAAGGTTTATTCATTGGTGGCCGTTTTCTTGTTATCTTGGATGTCAGGTGAAGATGCTGTCCAGGCGTCCCACCTTCCTGGTGGCTGCAGTCTGGAATCCTGGCCCCTGAGGTTATCATAGTGAAACTGAAAGCTAGTAAAGGGACATATTGATCAGAAGTGTCATGCATGCATCACATTTTATTTCCTTAAAGCACTTTTTTTGCTGTCAATTGGCCTACACATAGCTTTTAAATACTGTCTTAATGGTTCTTTTCATTCATTTTACCAACTTCTTTCCCTGTATTACACTTGTCGTTTTGATTTGTTGCTTATTACTACCTAAGTGAACACATGTTTCAGAATTAAGCCAGATACTCAGACATTTGGGCAGAGTTTATACAAAGATTTGATGTTCTCAATATTTGTCATTCTATTATTATTTGATAAATAATAATATTGTATAATTCAGTTCAGTTCAGTTCAGTCACTCAGTTATGTCCAACTCTTTGCGACCCCATGAATTGCAGCACACCAGGCCTCCCTGTCCATCACCAACTCCCGGAGGTCACTCAAACTCATTGTCCATCAAGTCGGTGATACCATCCAGCCATCTCATCCTCTGTTGTCCCCTTCTCCTCCTGCCCCCAATCCCTCCCTCCCCAATCAGGGTCTTTTCCAATGAGTCAACTCTTCCATGAGGTGGCCAAAATATTGGAGTTTCAGCTTCAGCATCAGTCCTTCCAATGAACACCCAGGACTGATCTCCTTTAGGATGAACTGGTTGGATCTTCTTAATGTTGTATAAATTAGAATATCATGTAAATAATATCTATTATTATTTTTCCATTTATTAGTGACTAACTTGCCAACATCTGCTGGATCATCGAAAAAGCAAGAGAGTTCCAGAAAAAACATCTATTTCTGCTTTATTGACTATACCAAAGTCTTTGACTGTGTGGATCACAATAAACTGGAAAATTCTTAAAGAGATGGGAATACCAGACCACCTGACCTGCTTGTTGAGAAATATGTATGCAGGTCAGGAAACAATAGTTAGAACTGGACATGGAGCAACAGACTGGTTCCAAATAGGAAAAGGAGTATGTCAAGGCTGTACATTGTCACCCTGCTTATTTAACTTATATGCAGAGCACATCATGAGAAACACTGGGCTGGAAGAAGCACAAGCTGGAATTAAGATTTCGGGGAGAAATATCAGTAGCATCAGATATGCAGAGGGTACCACCCTTCTGTCAGAAAGCAAAGAAGAACTAAAGAGACTCTTGATGAAAGTGAAAGAGGAGAATGAAAAAGGTGGCTTAAAGCTCAACATTCAGAAAACAGATCGTAGCATCTGGTCCCATCACTTCATGGCAAATAGATGGGGAAACAATGTCAGACTTTGTTTTCCTGGACTCCAAAATCACTGCAGATGGTGATTGCAACCATGAAATTAAAAGACGCTTACTGCTTGGAAGGAAAGTTATGACCAACCTAAACAGTATATTAAAAAGCAGAGACATTACTTTGTCAACAAAGGTCTGTCTAGTCAAGGCTATATGGTTTTTCCAGTGGTCATGTATGGATGTGAGAGTTGGACTGTGAACAAAGCTGAGCACTGAGGAATCGATGCTTTTGAAGTGTGGTATTGGAGAAGACTCTTGAGAGTCCCTTGGACTGCAAGGAGATCCAACCCTTCCATCCTAAAGGAGATCAGTCCTGGGTGTTCATTGGAAGGACTGATGTTGAAGCTGAAACTCCAATACTTTGGCCACCTGATGCGAAGAGCTGACTCTTTGGAAAAGACCCTGATGCTGCGAAAGATTGTGGGCAGGAAGAGAAGGGGACGACAGAGGATGAGATGGTTGGATGGCATCACCGACTCAATGGACATGGGTTTAGGTGAACTCCAGGAGTTAATAATGGACAGGGAGGCCTGGCGTGCTGCGGTCCATGAAGTCCCAAATAGTTGGACATGACTGAGTGACTGAACTGAACTGAACTGATGCTAGTCACAGATTTCATCCCCTGATTCTTTGGGCTAGAAGAATTGCAGATTTTCTACCAAAGTTTTCGCCAGAGTAAACAGCAATGATCGTTGCCTACTCTTTCACTGAAAGGCAGATGAAATAGAAATTTAATGGAGAATTTGCCCGCTTCATTTACCTTTCTAACACCTTCAGATCTTTGTACTTTTTAAAATTTCATTTAGGTTTACACTTCTTACCAGTGTCATTATTGTTTTTCCTACAAGAGTTTTTTTTTGGTGGGCCAGAAGCAGATCTCCCATATCTTTATATGCATTTGATCACTTATGAATGAATAATTTAGGTACAATATGTTACAATCATTTAAAGTCTGATTCAGTGCCATTTGCCAGATATGTGCACTAACACATCACTGCTATAAGCAAAATGCAGAGCATTTCCATCAACCCCCAAAACTTCCCCATATGTTACTGGATTGCATCATTATCTCTGTACCCAGCTTAAAGCAAACACTGATCTTTCTGCTATCACTGGAGTTTAGTTTGCACTTATTGGAATTTTCTATTTCAGATTTTTATTTATTTACTTACCTATTATTTGTATTTGTTTTCTTGCATTTAGTAAAATGATTTTTGCTCATGCTTATTGTTTCTTATACTAGTATTCATTTTTATCACAGAGAAGAACATAGAGAATAATATATAATTTCCAAAAAAATGCATTTTCATATTTTATGTTAATATAATTACACATACATAAAATGGTTTATTTTCTACTATATCAATATGTTTTTGGACAAGGTGAAGTATGACTGTGCCTCAGGTTGGTATCTAGAAAATTGGTCACCCAAGGTATCCCTGGTGCTGACATTATTATCAGATGAGATTCCTTTTATTTTCTCCTTTTGTCTTTATGGGCTTCCTTTATGGTTCAGGTGGTAAAGAATCCACCTGCAATGCAGGAGCCCTGGGTTCAATCCCTGGGTTGGGAAGATCCCCTGGAGAATGGAAAGCCTACCCACTCCAGTATTCTGGCCTGGAGAATTCCATGGACTATATAGTCCATGGGGTCGCAAAGAGTCAGACATGATTGAGCAACTTTCATTTTCATTTTGTCTTTATAGCTCTTTATTTAAAGTTTCCTAATACAGAATGTTTAAGTTTTATATAAGCAAAGGTATTCTGTTCCCATTAAGGCTCTCAAGATAAGAAATTCTCCAGACATAGTAAGGTTGCATATGCTAGGAAACCTGGAAAAAAAAAAAAGAAAGTGTGTACTGCAGGCAGTAATATCACCTGTGATAGAGAACCATTTCTTAGAAGCTCATCATATTACTCAGTTTTACTTTTTTATTATTTAATTTAGATAAAAGTTAATAGCTTTAAATTAAATATAGTATGTAATGGGCTTCCTTGGTGGCTCAGCAGTTAAGAGTCCTCTTATAATGTGGGAGATGCAGGTTTGATCCCTGGATCAGGAAGATCCCTGGAGGACAGCATGGCAACCCACTTCTGAATTCTTGCCTGGAGAATCCCATGGACAGAGGAGCCTGGCGTGCTTCAGTCTATAGGGTCGCAAAGAGTCAGACAGGACTGAAGCGACTGAACACACACACACACACACACACACACACACACACACACACACACACACACAGCATGTAAAAATAGCCCTGTTTTAAAGAGTTTGTATGTGCATCTTTATCTGCAGTTTATCTTTCTATTACTTGGTCTTTACATATAAGGTAAGGAATGTCAAAAGCACCATTTGCTGTATATTATCACTAATTGTTTCTGAGTGAGGGAATTTGAGGTAATTTGTTTATTTCATCTCCATACTGCTTGAATTTTTATTAATAAACATGGATACTTATAAAAAGTAAAAAAAAAAAAGCCACTCATATTATCCCCCAAACTTGAAAAACTTGCACTCATCAATGCTGAGAGTTGTACAAATTGGTAGAACTGATCTTGGTTGTTGAAGGAAACAGGCAACCCACTGCTATATTCTTGCCTGGGAAATCCCATGGACGAGAAGCCTGGAAGGCTACAGCTCATGGGATTTCAAAGAGTTGGGCACGACCTATTCTATGAAATCTAGTCTGCAGAATTTAAGAACAGTACATTGAAACATTTTAGAACTGCATTCATAACACTGAGGTTTGAAAAAGCAAAATGTTGGACAGTTCCATTTAAGTGGATGAAAGAAAGTGAAAGTGAAATCGCTCAGTCGGGTCTGAATCTTTGCGACCCCATGGACTGTAGCCTACTAGGTTCTTTAGCCCATGGCATTTTCCAGGCAAGAGTACTGGAGTGGGCTGCTATTTCCTTCTCCAGGGGATCTTCCCAACCCAGGGATTGAACCCAGATTTCCTGCATTGCAGACAGATGCTGATTGGAGAAAGGGTCCATCAAATATGGCAATCCCTATTCTGAGATACACTGCAATCATAAAAAACAAGGTACATCTATATCTTCTAACCCCTGGAGAATGGAATTGCTACCCACTCCACTGTTCTTGCCTGGGGAATTCCATGGACAGAGGAACCTAGAAGGCTACAATCTGTGAAGTCACAAAGAGTTGGACATGACTGAGCAATTAACACATTCACTTTCACATGTGCTCTAATTTGGAACACCGTGAGAGCTTATGAAGAGAAAAAATAGAAGAATAATTTTTCAATGTGCTGAGCATTGTTATAGCAATTTACACATATGAACTTAAGTACATAGAGCATCCTGAGGATTTCAGTCTATTCTTTACCTGCAGTTTAGAGATGGGCATACTGCATCACTGAGAATGTAGCTTACTTTTTGACAGAGGTGCTGAGAGCTGTCTGACTCCATTGCTGTGTCTTGTAACACTTTGATATAGTGTGTATAACACTGGAGCTAATGTGTGCAGTTACGATTCCATTTTTGCATGAGACAGTGAGAGAGAGAGAGAAAGAGGTGTTTAGTGACAAAGTGACAGAGACACAAATCAAGATCAAGGTCTGTTTATATCTGCAAAAGAATCATACAGTGTTTTCCCCAAGTCAGCCACATAATTATCTCAAGAGAAGGAGAATTTTACTTCTTTCTATACAATATTTTTTAGTGTTTTTTTTTTTTTTTTTTTTTGGTACTTTCTGGAACTTTCAGATAGGAGTAAGTCATTAAATAAAGAGCCAACCCTCACAGTGTTCTGACTAGCTATGATACTTTGAGCATTTACATAACATTTCTTAGTATGTTTCCTCACCCTTAAATTGGATAAAATAATAACACCATTATCATTAGTTTCTTGTGAAGATCAGATGAGATTGTTAAACTTCTAAGAACAGTTAGTTCCTGGTATAAAGTAAAAGGTAATAATTAGCTTTTTTAAAAATTTATTTTTAATTGGATGATAATTGCTTTACAATGTTGTGTTGATTTCTGCCATACAATGTGAATCAGCCAGAAGTCTACATATATCCCCTCCTTCTTGAGCCTCCCCATCCCAACTCCCTATCTCACCCCTCTAGGTCATCACAGAGCCCAGGGCTCAGTTCCCTGTGTTATATAGTAGCTTCCCACTAGATATCTTTTACACTTGATAGTGTATATATGTTAATGCTCCTCTCTCAACTCTTCCCACCCTTTCCTTCCCCTGCTGTGTCCATGAGTACATACTCTATGTCTGAGTGTCTACTGTCCTACAAACAGGTTCATCAGTACCATTTTTCTAGATTCCGTATACATGCTGCTGCTGCTAAGCCGCTTCAGTCGTGGCCGATTCTGTGCCACCCCATAGATGGCAGCCCACCAGGTTCCCCTGTCTCTGGGATTCTCCAGGCAAGAACACTGGAGTGGGTTGCCATTTCCTTCTCCAGTGCATGAAAGTGAAAAGTGAAAGTGAAGTCGCTCAGTTGTGTCCAACTCTTAGCAACCCCATGGACTGCAGCCCACCAGGCTCCTCTGTCCATGGGATTTTCCAGGCAAGAGTACTGGAGTGGGTTGTCATTGCCTTCTCTGCCATATATATGCATTAATATTTTATCCATAAAATGTTATCCATGAATCATTTATATATGATCCCAAACAGATACAAGATTGAGAGATTAAGCTAAAAAAGAGCAAAGTAGTGTAGTATGTGTCAACTTAAATAAAGAGGCAAATTGAGGCATGCTTAAATTATTTGGGAATAATAAATATTGCAATTTGGGACATGTAACTGAAGAATCTACAGATGATCCCAAATTTTTCCATGTGTAAAATAAGCTATGAATTGTTTGCTTTCCCAAGCATACCTGGTTTTTTATAAGGATCAAATAAAATAATATAAAATATTCTGGAACTTATAAATCATCCTTTAAATACAAGTAGTTCTTATTCTAGTTTATATTATTCTAAATGACTTATTGCTGGCTTTGTGTCATGCTATATTAATATAGTGGTAGAATTACTATTACAAACATCAAATGATAAATACTTTAAAAGGCAGGAAATATTCTGGATATTTAAAAAAACAATTCATAATTTTACACACTTAGATTTCATGAATTGTACTATAGAGTGATGAAAGTTAGCTATTAAGTGGCAATTAATAGCAAGTTGATGTTTATTTTGAGTCAATCAGTGCCAGCCTTATCAGAACAACATGAATCTTGAGACTACAATAACAATAAATAAAATATTAGCATGCTTAGAAGGAAAAATGTTTGTATGTTTCCAGGTTCTCCAAGATGTAATTAATTTTCAGAAGCTTTTCTTAAAAAGGCTAATAATGATTGGTTAGAACAATATTAAATATTTGTTTTTTCATTTTTATATCTTTTAGAATATATATATGGAAAGCATTAAATTATGAAATAGAATGATTTGAAAAATATGCTATAGCTCAGTGTATCATGTTTATCACATCATTTTGAATATTTACTTCTAAGTTTTAACATGTATAAAAAGATTTCAATCTAAAACTGGAGGATATTGAAACGGAATTTCTCACTCATGCTCCCTCAGAAGAATAGAACTTAAGAACTGAGAGGCTGGTTTCCTGTATATGCCTGATTTATTGAAGAATAAGACAGCTCCTGACCAGTGAACATCTGCCAAGATCTCTCTCAGTCCTCAGGCCAATGAACTTACTGCTTTGACTCAGGCTAGGCTTTGCCCATTTGCACTCTTGCCCATAAATAGAACCTGACCCAGTAGACTCATCTGTAGCTTGGCACACTCAGCTGTGTCCGACTCTTTGTGACCCCAGGGACTCTGCCCGTAGGACTCTCTCCAGGCAAGAATACTGGCGTGGATAACCATCCCCTTCTCCAGGGGATCTTCCCAACCCAGGGGTCGAACATGAGTCTCCTGCACTGCAGGCAGGTTCTTTACCGTCTCAGCCACCAGGGAAGCTTTATGTGTCCCAAGTTGCAATTCCTCTGCTGTTTCCAAATAAACTCCATTTCTGGTCATTTGAACTTGCCTCAGTTTACCTCCCTTATTTAGGTCAATACATACAAATACTTGATCACCTCTTTAAAAATATAAATAGGTATTCACTATCTTGAGCTTCCCTTGTAGCTCAGAAGGTAAAGAATCTGCCTGCCATGTGGGAGTCCTGTGTTTGGTCCCTAGTCATTAGTGTCTTGTGATGTTTTGAGAAATGCAATATTATTCCTGAATAATAAACAATGATTCATGTGACTATGCTGTCCCTTTGAAAGATTTTCTAATAACTGGCACTAAACCATAAGTTAAGGGAAGGAAACGTTAGAAATACTAAATTGGTGATAAGTGTTAGGCAAAGTTTGACGTGCTGTTTTGAATTGCATACTGATGATCAAAAGATTGTTAACAGGAATGAAACATCTAACTGCAAGAAATTATAATTTACCAGGTTACATATATGTTGGTCAAAGTTTTTCGGAGCTGGTAACAAAGCAGAATCTATCATTTTAAATGACTGATCAGGATATAGGCAATTTTGACACTCAGCAGTTGGGCTTCAGTAAAAAAAACTTGCCGTTTGAGTGGAGATAGATGGAACAGCATGGAGTTTATATTTTAATTACTTCAGTATCTCACTGACATTAAAATGTTCCTTTTGGCAAAGGATGGAGTTTTACAGTGCACTTGTGATAAGTAATACACCAGTCGCAGAGCAGTTATGCAGATTGAATCTAGTTTACAGGAATGAATGCACTGGTACTTTTCAATGAAAGAATAAAAATATTCTTAGTCACTTTCCCATCTGACTCACAAACTTCTGGGCTATTGCCAAAATTGAATTATATGTTTCTTGGGAAAGGAATACTTTTTAGAGATGTACTACTTAAATAAATAGAGTGAGATTGGGAGACCCAGTTCCTTGGAGAAAAGTCTGCTGACCACCATAGGATTGACAAAGATTTTCTTTCACATCACTGTCACCAAATACCTTCTGCTTTACACCATCTGAGCACTTATTGTAGTATGCTATAGGTAAATTTTTTAGGTATCTCTCATTGTTTAATTGGGAAATAATTTGTCAATGATGTCTGATATATAATGTGCCATGTATCATCTTAAAATGTTAAAGTATTATATAACATTTTAGCATAGAAAATTCTGCATTATATTATTAAAAATTGATACTATGCATATAAATTTATATATTATGATAAAATTAAGGAGAAAATACCCCCAAAACCTAAGTTTCAAAATGAGTAAAAGATATGTATATGAAAAGATATATATTGATTGTTTATGGAAAATGAAATAATAACATGAAAAGATACTCAATGTCACATATAGTAAGGCAAACAAAAAGTTACTAACATAATTTTTACTCATCATTAAGAAAATTCATCATATATTTGGAATCATATAGGGTGCAGTCCTTTGACTTTGGCTTCTGTCCTTGCTCAGGAAACTTTGGAGATTCATGCATGTATGTAGTTCATTCATATTTTTGAATAGTATTTCATTGCCTTATGTACCACAATTTGTTTAACCTTTCACCATTTATTGGACATCTTTCCCAATTTTGGCAATGATGGAAAAGGCTGACATAAACATTCTTTACTGGTTTTTCCATAGACCTCCTTTTTTTTTTCCTGGTGATGTGTGTGTATAATATGAATCAGATGTGAATTTTACAAGCTCTTTCTCGTTGACTTAGACACTTGAGCAATGGTCCAACTTAAAGTCGCTGAATGTTGCATACATACTGTGGTTTAGACACTCATCATTCTTATCTATGAGAGTCTGATTCTTGGGATCATTCCTGTTGCTAAGTATAGAGTTGCATTGAAACATTGAGTCAGAAAAACAGGTGTCATTCCATTTCTTCATTTTGAAATAATTTTAGTTATACAAACTAGTAATGATAGTAAAAAGATAAAAAATAATGATAGTAAAGTGATAAAAGATACAATGATAGTAAAAAGAGTTCCTATAGAATCTTTCACCCAGCTTCACCTAATATCTACATCTGTATAATCCTGGTACATGGATCAAACAGAAATTAACCTATGGTATACAACACTAAACTACAGACTATACTTGAAATTCATTTTTCCCCCCTACTGATGCCCCTTTTTATTTCTTCCATGATTCTTCTATACAGGAGACCACGTTGCACTTAGTCATGATACTTAATCTCCTCAAACTTTTAATGTTTTCTCAATCTTTCCTTGCTTTTGTTACACTGACACCTTTGAAAAGTATTGGTCAGTTATTATGAAGGATGCCCCTCATTTTGAGTTTGCCTGGTTTCACGTAAGTAGATGAGGGTCATGATTTTTAGAAAGTGCCTTTGTATCAATGATACATGATAGCAATAGAGTCTGATGATGCTAACCTCCTATCTCTTGGTTAAGGTGGTGACTTCTAGGTTTCTCTACTGTAAAACTGCTTTCCTTTCCTTACTCTAGTGATGAATAATAAAGGGAGTCAGTACATTCAAACAACAGTTAAAGGGGAATTTAATTCCATCTACTGGAAGAAGAGTATCACAGAATTTGTAAACATGTTAAAACAACCATATAATAAATAAATATATTGGAGGAGATATTTAAAGCTATATGAAACCCTTGCTCTTTTAAAAAGTTTTGCATTCTAATTTAATATTCATCTGTGTATTTTAGATACAGTGGATTACAGTGGATTTCTGAGGATAACTTTCTATTGCTTTTATTCTTTCTATATTTATTACTTGGAACTCTTCTATTGAAAGATTATACTTCCTCTCTGTTCACTTATTCAATAATTCATTCCTATTAGTATGAACTCATGCATATTTACTTTTGCTCAGATAGTTTCAGTTTTAGTAATTGGGCAATCTTCCAGGTTGATTTTTGTGCTCTTTTTTAGCATGTTCTCATTTATGTATTCATTGTTTTATTTATTTACTTATTTCATCTTGTCCTTGTTTTTTTAGTAGCTTCAAGCCTACCTTATTTTCCCTGTCCCATTTCTAGATTCAGTCATTTCTCATTGAAACACTAGTTATTAAAACTCATTTTTCTGTATTTTCTTCTGACAGTTGCATAGATTCATACATATATGTGTGTGTGTGTGTATATGATACATTTTGAGTTTAATTTTGTTTAATATATGTGATGTATATTTAGGAATTTTGGGTTTTGTTTGTTTTATTTTGTCTATTTGTCCTTTGTTAGATTAAGGGTGTTTCATTTTGTTTCTAATATGTTATTTTCTGAGAGGGTTTTTTTTTAAAAAAGCAAGAATTGGCTTTATAATGCTTATTGTATATCACTTGAGATGGCTATAGTCATAGTCATAGTCTGTTAAAATGGTGAAATATATTGATTGATTTTCAAATGTTGAAGTAGCCTTGCATTCCTGGGATGAAATGCACTTTGTTGTAATATCTGTTGTTGTTCAGTCGCTAAGTCATATCCGACTCTTTGCAATCCCGTGGACTGCAGCATGCCAGGCTTCTTTGTCCTTCATCATGTCCCAGAGTTTGCTCAAACTCATGTCCATTGAGTCGTGATGCCGTCCAACCACGTATCCTCTGTTGCCCGCTTCTCCTCCTTCCCTCAGTCTTTCCCAGCATCAGGGCTCAGCCTATATTTTGCTGTATTTTATTCATGACTATCCAAATTTGGGGGAGTTGTCCAGGTATTTTATATTGATTCATAGCTTCATTGTATTATGTCTTATAACTTACTTCACATTATTTATATTATTTCATATTTGTTTAGCTTTCACTGCCCAGAATATATTTTGGTGAATTTGAACATATATAATACTTAAAAATGTATTTTCAGCTGCTTTGGAGTGCAGTATTTTTTTCATATAAATTTGGTCCTATTGGTTGATATTCTTAAATAATTTGTCAATAGTCATATTGGTATTTTGTCACTTCTCTTTATCAATTTCTCAGAAAGGAGTGTTAATGTTTCAAACTATGATTATATAATTTTCTGTTTCTCTTTTATGTCTGTTATTTTTTGCCTCATATATTTTGAAGTTCTGTTGTTAGGTATTTACATATTTAGGAGGACTGACCCATTTATCAGTATGCAGTATACCTTATCACTGATAATGTTACTTGTTCTGAGTCTTCGCTGCATGAAAGTAATATAGGGCACCCCAGATTTCTTTGCTCAATCCAAGTATATCTTTATCCATTTACCATTAATGGCTCTGTGGAAAGTATTTCATATAGGCAAAATATACATGAAACTTTTTATATATGAGAATCTTCTTTAACTAGTATATTTAGAACATAGTCATTTAAAATACTACTTTTAGTGTAGATGGATCAAAATATATCATGTTGGTAGACATTTTGGAAGACTTTAAAGTTGTTACTTGCTTATCTTCTTACTTTCATGATTTTTAAACAAGAAGTTAGCTTCAATTCTTATGCTTATCTTTAGGTAGTGTTTTTTTGTTTGTTTGTTTTTGGTCTGCCTTTAATACTTTCCCTGACTTTGGTTATCAGTTGATTGAATATGGCATGCATATTTGTTATTTATGTTTATGTTGGTACTTTCCCTCTTTGGTGTTCTCTAAGATATTTGGTCATATAATGTAGAATATGTCAAACATTTTTTTTTTCAAAATTCTTTGCCATTTTTTTCTTAAGATATTTCTTCTCTTTCCCTTCTGATGTTCCAAGTATGAACATGTTAGACTCTTTGATAGTGTATATTTTTAATGTGTTGTTCTTTTTGCCCTTTATTTTTCTTTTAATATTTCAGATTATATAATTTCTGATGACCTGCATTCAGTGTCACAGATTCATCAGTGGTGTCAAGTCCACCGATGAGCCTGTCAGAGATTCCATTCCTGCAAATATTTTTGTTGTTTTGATTGTGTTTCATTGCTAATATTCCCATGTGATTTATTCTTATAGTTTCCATTTTTCTAATCTTAGTTGTCGTCTACCTTGTTATCTCAGAGCCTTTAAGAAATCAATCTTGGTTATTTTAAGTTCCTCTCTGATAGTTCAAACATTTGTATTATGTCTGATTCTGTTGCTGATGAATGCTTTATCACTTCATATTGTGCTTTTCCTTGCCTTTGATATCCCTTACATTTTTTGAAGCCAAATAAATATGTTTTAATCAAACAATGGACACAATACTTTTTTAGACTTGAAGCAGTATTTTTTTCTGCAAGGCCATTTTGGGGGACTTGTGTTAATGGAGATAGGAGTTGCATTTTTTTTGTTGTTGTTTTTTCTTTGCCTGCCTTTTGAGTCTCCCAGCTTGACTTTGAATTTTGTGTGTGTGCTGTTCACTGGGATGACACTCCCAGCTGTATTAAAACCTCAATTTTCCTTGATACTTGTTTGCATTCTGGTGGGAGTATAGGAGTGGGGACCATCTCTGATCTACTGATTAAATCTCAGCCTTAGATAAGCTCTCTGAACCTGTGTCTTGATAATGTGGCCTTTAAAATCACTGCTTCTCCTCTTTCAGATGTAGTTATGTATTCCTACTCTTTCCCCAGAGCTTTTATTTTTCCTGTTACTCTACCACAGATGGAGTGAGTTTCCTGCAGTATACCTGAATATAAATTCCCCTACAGATGAAGGCTTTTCCATAGTGCCAGCGTGCAGTAGAAAGTGATCAAGAGAATATACAGTTCCCCTCAGCATAATTAAACTTTATTCCCTAGTGGTCCGGTGGCTAAGACTCTGCACTTCCAATTCAGGCCACCCAGATCCCATCCCTGATCAAGGATCTCCCACATACCACAGTAAGAGTTTGCGTGCCTGAACTAAAAAAATCATGTGCCGCAATAAAGATTGAAGATCCTGCATGCCACAACTAAAACCCAGTGCAGCCAAATAGATACATGAATAAATGTGTTTTTTTTTTTTTTAAAGAACCTTCAAAAAACAACAACAAAAAAAACAACTTTAGACAGGCTTCTTCCTGATGTTAGACCCTGGACCTTCCTTTTCTGTAGCATTTACTTTAGAAAACTTGAAATTGCTAATTTTTTATCTGCCTCTTTGAGAAGTAAATCCTTTCTCATCCTCTTGCCAGTTTTATAACCAGGAATGTCTTTTTCAACAACATGAAAGTCATCTCTTTGAAACGTAATCATTAACAAGGATGCATGCATGCTAAGATGCTTCAGTTGTGTCCAACTCTCTGAGACCCCGTGGACTGTAGCTGCCAGCCTCCTCTGTCCATGGGAGTCTCCAGACAAGAATCCTGGAGTGAATTGCCATGCCTTCCTCCAGGAGATCTTCTAAACTCAGAAACTGAACCCTTGTCTTCTGCATTGGCAGGTGGGCTCTTTACCACTGAGCCACCTGAGAAGCCCATCAGCAAGGCCCACACCCCTACTTCTCCGTTTCCGTGTGAAGGTGGGAGCCTGGCTTTAATAAGCACCAACTACAAACACAGATGTCCTGATTCCACATACCAAGACCACCCCAGTATCCTCCAGAACTTTTTCTTGCCCCAGTGTTGTAATTCCTTTCACCTCCCCCTACAGCTCCCTTTGGGGTTGAGTTCAGTCTCTCCTGTTGCAATATTCTTGACCCCTATTACAAGGGATAGGGATTTTCTTGTTCAGTAGCCTCTGTCCTAGTCATCCAGTGCTTTGATTCTGTTTCTGATTGTTGTTGTTTAGTTGTTCGGTCATGTCCGACTCTTTCGTTGCCCCGTGGACTCACTGTCCCACCAGGCTCCTCTATCCATGGGGCTTTCCAGGCAAGGATACTGGAGTGGTTGCCATGTCCGTCTCCAGGGGATCTTCCCAACCTTTGGGATTGAACCCACGTCTCCTGCATTGGCAGGCGGATTCTTTTAGGAACCTGTCATTCTTCAGATTTCAACCTAGTTGCTCGCTCTTTACAACTTCAGTTCTCTCAGGTGTTGAACAATGTCAGTATTTCTCAGTTTTTCCAGCCATTGTCTTATAATAAGGTTAGAAGGAACTCTCCTTTCCGGTCCCTGTAAATGTTATCAGGAGCTGGATATATTGAACAGATAGGAAATAATATGGTAGGCTCCCCTGGTGGCGCAGATGGTAAAGAATCTTTCCAAAATACAGAAGACCTGGGTTCGATCCCTGGGTTGGGAAGATCCCCTAGAAAAGGGAATGGCAACCTACTCCAGTATTGTTGCCTGGAGCAATCCATGGACAGAAGCCTGGCAAGCTACAGTCCATGGGGTTGGCAAAGGGTCGGACACGACTGAGCGACTAACACACACACACACACACACACACACAGAGAAAACTGAAACACTTATGGCACACACAAAAAAATCTACTGAAAATGGCTTTCACTCCTCAGGTTGGCAGGACAAAAAGGAAGAGGTTAGAGTCTTTAGAACCTGGCATCTTGGGAAAGTGGTCCCATAGACACAAGGCTCACCTCACTGAGCAGAGGGCGCTGACCAGCAATGCTGTTCTCCGAGGAGCTCAGAAGTGCCGGTGGAGCTTGGACCCACGCCTTTTAGGATGAGGCCCATCTGACTAGTGCTAACAGGACATTGAAAACAACTGCTGCCATTTCCACTCCATATCCAAGGGGAGTAAGGACTGTTGCTAGGGTGAAGCTGAGACTAGGGAGCAGATAAGTTGTAATATGACCACTCAAACTGCTTCAGATTTTCAGTCTCGCTAGTATTTGCTGTTGGTTGAGTGTAACAGGAATGAAGCCAGCAAATAAAAACAAATGTCTTGCTCTGGTGCCACCAGAATATTGAAAGATGCATATGGCACTGAGAGAAAATAGCCCAATAATCTGTACAAAAATGCCTTTGTCTTATATTAAAAACTAAATTTATATTATTCCAATTTATATCTCAATATATATTTTATTTGTATATAAAATATACACATTAAATACTGCACCTTGTTATTGCATGCTTTTTTTAAATGGCCAGAGGACGTGGGAGATTATAAAGACACACACACAAAGAGAGAAGCTGAGAAGTTAGTGGTTCTATTTGAAATTTTCATTTTTCTTTACTTGCTGTTTGGTTTCATTGTTTATTTGTTCATGTTGATAAAAGAGACATGTAAGTGCTAGAATCTAAAATTTTAAGGCTGTTAGAATGACCTATCCGCTTCAACAGCTGCATTCTCTTAGGGCAAGGTTCTCCATCATGTAATAAAGGCAGCTTCGGAAAGCATATCATTAGAAATGTAACACCATATTCTCAATACATCATGTCACATTATGGGGTGCATTATCCTTCTGCTGTGTAAATTTTATTTCCATTACCACAGAGAGAAAATGCAAAGAAAATTAAACTCTAAGAGTTTGCTTTCTTTAGGGCTTATTGGATATTGTTGCTAATGAATTTTTATCAATATTACATGGAAAGAAAAGATAAAAATTGTATGTATCTATTGTTCTTCACTTTTTTACAGTGAGTTTCACATTACTGTCTCTAGAGCCATTTCATCGTAGTATTCTTTTTCTCTTAAGAATAGTTTGTTCCTATAACAAATATTTAAATGTTACTATATGGAAAGTTACCTTATGAAAAGATTTCCCAAAATTTATATTGTAAAATTATGTATATAGGAGCAGTTAATATAAAATAAGGCAAGTACACACTTGCACAGGAAATGCATTTTTAAAAATTGAATACAGTTGATTTTCCTGGTGGCTCAGATGGTCCAGAGTCTGCCTGCAATGCAGGAGCCCAGGTTTAGTCCCTGGGTGGGGAAGATCCCGGGAAGAAGGGCATGGCTACCCACTCCAGTATTCTTGCCTGGAGAATTCCATGGAGAGAGGAGCTTGGTGGGCTACAGTTCATGGGGTTGCAAACACTCAGATACAGCTGAGTGACTAATACTTTTTCAGACTTTTTTCATAGTTGTTTTCAATGCCTGTGAATGTGATTCCACATATAAGTGATAGCATGTAATACTTGTCTTTGACTGACTACACTGAGTCCCCTACACTAAGTGTGATATTCTCAATCCATCTATGTTGCTGCCAATGGCAATATTTAATTCTTTTTTATGAAAGTGAAATTGTTAGTCACTCAGTCCTGTCTGACCCTTGGCAACCGCAGGACTGTAGCCCGTTAGGTTCCTCTATCCATGGGATTTTCCAGGCAAGAATACTGTCCTTGGGACTTTCCAGGCAAGAGGAGGAGGAAAAGGAGTGGGTTGCCATTTCCTCCTCCAGGGGATCTTCCCCACCCAAGGATCGAACCTGGCTTCACTGCATTTCAGGCAGATTCTTTACTGTGTGTGTGTGTGTGTGTGTGTGTGTGTGTATTTTATATATATGAAAGGAAGATATCATATCTTCTTAAACCAGTCATCCATTTGTGAGCACTGGGTTGTCTCCATGTCTTGGCTATTGTAAATAGTATCACTGTAAACATTCAGTTCAGTTCAGTTCAGTCGCTCAGTCGTGTCCGACTCTTTGCGACCCCATGAATCACAGCATGCCAGGCCTCCCTGTTCATCACCAACTCCCGGAGTTTACTCAAACTCATGCCCGTCTAGTTGGTGATGCCATCCAGCCTTCTCATCCTCTGTCGTCCCCTTCTCCTCCTGCCCCCAATCCCTCCCAGCATCAGGGTCTTTTCCAATGAGTCAGCTCTTCGCATGAGGTGGCCAAAGTATTGGAGTTTTAGCTTCAGCATCAGTCCTTCCAATGAACACCCAGGACTTATCTCCTTCAGGATGGACTGGTTGAATCTCCTTGCAGTCCAAGGGACTCTCAAGAGTCTTCTCCAACACCACAGTTCAAAAGCATCAATTTTGCGGCACTCAGCTTTGTTCATAGTCCAACTCTCACATCCATACATGACCACTGGAAAAACCATAGCCTTGACTAGATGTACCTTTGTTGGCAAAGTAATGTCTCTGCTTTTTAATATGCTATCTAGGTTGGTCATAACTTTCCAACCAAGGAGTAAACGTTTTTTAATTTCATGGCTGCAGTCACCATCTGCAGTAATTTTGGAGCCCAGAAAAATAAAGTCCGACACTGTTTCCACAGTCTCCCCATCTATTTCCCATGAGGTGATGGGACCAGATGCCATGATTTTAGTTTTCTGAATGTTGAGCTTTAAACCAACTTTTTCACTCTCACTTTCATCAAGAAGCTTTTTAGTTCCTCTTCACTTTCTGCCATAAGGGTGGTGTCATCTGCATATCTGAGGTTATTGATATTTCTCCCGACAATCTTGATTCCAGCTTGTACTTCTTCCATCCCAGAATTTCTCATGATGTACTCTGCATATAAGTTAAATAAGCAGGGTGATGATATACAGCATTGACGTACTCCTTTTCCTATTTGGAACCAGTCTGTTGTTCCATGTCCAGTTCTAACTGTTGTTTCCTGACCTGCATACAGGTTTCTCAAGAGGCAGATCAGGTTGTCTGGTATTCCCATCTCTTTCAGAATTTTCCACAGTTTATTGTGATCCACACAGTTGAAGGCTTTGGCGTAGTCAATAAAGCAGAAATAAATGTTTTTCTGGAACTCTTTTGCTTTTTTGATGATCCAGTGGATATTGGCAATTTGATCTCTGGTTCCTCTGTCTTTTCTCAAACCAGCTGAACATCTGGAAGTTCACGGTTCACGTATTGCTGAAGCTTGGCTTGGAGAATTTTGAGCATTACTTTACTAGCATGTGAGATGAGTGCAATTGTGCAGTAGTTTGAACATTCTTTGGGATTTCCTTTCTTAGGGATTGGAATGAAACTGGACCTTTTCTAGTCTTGTGGCCACTACTGAGCTTTCCAAATTTGCTGGCATACTGAGTGCAGCACTTTCACAGCATCATCTTTCAGGATTTGAAATAGCTCAACTGGAATTCTATCACCTCCACTAGCTTTGTTCGTAGTGATGCTTCCTAAGGCCCACTTGACTTCACATTCCAGGATGTCTGACTCTAGGTGAGTAATCACACCATTGTGATTATCTGGGTCATGAAGATCTTTTTTGTACAGTTCTTCTGTGTATTCTTGCCACCTCTTCTTAATATCTTCTGCTTCTGTTTGGTCTACACCATTTCTGTCCTTTATTGAGCCCATTTTTGCCTGAAATGTTCCCTTGGTATCTCTAATTTTCTTGAAGAGATCTCTAGTCTTTCCCATTCTGTTGTTTTCCTCTATTTCTTTGCATTGATCGCTGAGGAAGGCTTTCTTATCTCTCCTTGCTATTCTTTGGAACTCTGCATTCAAATGGGAATATATTTTCTTTTCTCCTTTGCTTTTTCCTTCTCTTCTTTTCACAGCTATTTGTAAGGCCTCCTCAGACAACCATTTGCCTTTCTGTATTTCTTTTCCATGGGGATGGTCTTGATCCCTGTCTCCTGTACAATGTCACGAACCTCCATCCATAGTTCATCAGGCTCTCCGTCTATCAGATCTAGTCCCTTAAATCTATTTCTCACTTCCACTGTATAGTCATAAGGGATTTGATTTAGGTCATACCTGAATTGTCTAGTGGTTATCCCTACTTTCTTCAATTTAAGTCTGAATTTGGCAATAAGGAGTTCATGATCTGAGCCACAGTCAGCTCCTGGTCTTGTTTTTGCTGACTGTATATTGCTTCTCCATCTTTGGCTGCAAAGAATATAATCAATCTGATTTTGGTGTTGGCCATCTGGTGATGTCCATGTGTAGAGTCTTCTCTTGTGTTGTTGGAAAAGGGTGTTTGCTATGACCAGTGCGTTCCCTTGGGAAAGCTCTATTAGTCTTTGCTCTGCTTCATTCCGTACTTAAGGCCAAATTTGCCTGTTATTCCAGGTGTTTCTTGACTTCCTACTTTTGCATTCCAGCCCCCTATAATAAAAAGGACATCTTTTGGGGGTGTTAGTTCTGAAAGGTTTTGTAGGTCTTCATAGAACCTTTCAACTTCGGCTTCTTCAGTGTTACTGGTTGGGGCATAAACTTGGTTTACCGTTGATATTGAATGGTTTGCCTTGGAAACGAACAGAGGTCATTCTGTCGTTTTTGAGATTGCATCCAAGTACTGCATTTCAGACTCTTTTGTTGACTATGATGGCTACTCCATTTCTTCTAAGGAATTCCTGCCCACAGTAGTAGATATAATGGTCATCTGAGTTAAATTCACCCATTCCAGTCCATTTTAGTTCGCTGATTCCTAGAATGTCGGCATTCACTTTTGCCATATCCTGTTTGACCACTTCCAATTTGCCTGGACTCATGGAGCTAACATTCCAGGTTCCTATGCAATATTGCTGTTTACAGCATTGGACCTTGCTTCTATCACCAGTCCAATCCACAACTGGGTATTGTGAGTACATGTATCTTTTCCAATTAGCATTTTTGTCTTTTCCAGATACATGCCCAGGAATGGGATTCCTGGATCATACAGTACTCTGTTTTTAATTTTTTAAGAAGCCTCCATACTGTTTTCCATTGTGGCTAAACCTGTTTACATTTCCACTAACTGTATAGGAGGATTCCCTTTTCTTCACATCCCATCCAACAATTAATTATCTGTATACTTTTTGATGATGGCCATTCTGACTGGTATGAGGTGATACCACATTGTGGTTTCAATTTGCATTTCTCTAATAATTAACAATGTTGAGCATCTTTCACGTGACTGTTGGCCACCTAGAAACACTTTCTTGAGTAGCATACTGTGCTTCTTTCAGCAGCTATCTTTGCTCAGAACTTTAGCATACTTGCAGATCATTTACCATATATTTGATATACAATACCAATGCAAACTCTCTTTAAGCTGTATCCATGATTGGATAAGTAATCAGTTTGCTAAAAATGAACATAAAGGGGATACTCTTAAAGAATTTTACCAAAAGGTGTTGTTGCAATATCACAGCTAGAACTCTGAAGGTGTTTATATTCATGTATCCATTTATTACACTTTAAAATTTACCATCTGTGTGATTTCTTATTTTTTGTGTGTACACAAAAGTAAACCTCAGTAGATATGTATAAGTTGGGACTTATAATTCAAAGACATAAGTAAAATAAAAAGTAAAACATATTTGAATATTTTGTTTTGGTGGTGGTAGTGGATAATCCTGTTTTCATTTTAAATATATAAATTTGATTAGTTAAATTCTGTGACCTAACTTAAATTATCTTGAAAAAGAAATGCAAATCATTTTTTTCCACTCAAGTGGAAAGAAGTAAAACATTATTTATTTCACAAAATATGTAGAATTATTCTTTTAAAAAATTAAGATTTTCTTATAGTTGCTTTTGGAATTAAGGAAAATTAAGAAACCATATCTGTTTTATTATTTGTCAGTATATATGCTTCATAAATTATGGATCACTGTTTGAGGAATCTCAAAGAGTATGTGTGTTTATGCACTTTGGTATGTGTAAAAATTAATGTTATTTCTTATAAGAGCTTTGTTCACTGATGTATTCTCCCAAAAGACCATCTTCTCAAAATTACAGAGAGTATATACATACATCTAAGTTCTAAGTAGAGAAACAGTTCAGTTTACACGTGTAACAAATTTTAACATCATCTTAATATACATGATAAAATGTGCAATAAAAACATGTACTTTGAATTAACATAATAAACAATTTTCAAAGCTATAGAAAGAAATGTATAATTTGTTTTTTTTTTAACTGCTCTCTAGTTTATGCTGCTTGGGATATACTATTCAAAGTTGTTGGGTGCATTGTTAGCACTTCAGTGTATGCATGCTTCTTGAGGTGAAACACTTTTACAAATTTGATATTTTTACTCAAGAACAGTATTAAGATTCCACTATATCACAGGCAGGGTTTAAAAATAGTAAAGCAGCAATCTAGGTGCTTTAGGGGGAGTGCAAAGTACAAACTGTTGGATATAAGATAGGCTCAAGGATATATTGTATAGCATAGGTAATGCAGCCAGTATTTTGTTGTGACTGTAAATGGACAGTAAACTTAATGGTATAAAATAAAAAGTGAAAAATTTAAAAAATTAGTAAAACAGTATTAGAAGAAAATCATAATGTTCTTTTGGACACAGTGCCTCCAGGGCTCTGTTGAGAAATTCTTACTCAAGGCTAATTAAGAGAGAAGTTCATGCTGAGGCTGTGTGGTTGGTGAGGCAGGACAGAGAAGAGACATCTGCTGAACCTTAAAGGAAACTTCAGTGAGATAAAGGTTCTATTAACTTGCCATCCTCTATATTTTCCTATTTGAAGTTGTAAAAAATATTCAGATTTTTTTCCTTGCTCTGAAGTGTTAGACATAATAGAATTAGAAATGATCTCTGACCAGTATACTCAGAAAATTACTAAGGAAGTGACTAACACACACTCATCTCATTATTTGATAATGATTGTCTTTAAATTCTTAATAGTTATTTCAAAATCGTCTTTAGCTGTATGTAATGTTATAATGGATCCGAACAAAATGGCCTGTGAATTTTTTCTCATGTAACATATAAATGACATATTGAATATGCATTTCTAATAATTATTGAAAATAACTGATGCTAACAAAACATAAAATTTGACCCTTTTAATTTGTGTTTTGAACACAAACCTTAAATCCAGTTCATTGATTGGAACCAATTTTCCCACTTACGTTAGTTCTCTGGACACAGGGTACTCTCTACTTGTGCACCAAGTGTAGACAAGATTAGGGATCTTATATCATAGGATGTTTCTCATAAAATCAGCCAACATTCATCTACCTCCTACAACGCAATTGAAAATTAGCACCTTTCTTTTTTGCATTATGGAACTAATCATACATGCTAATACTTAGAATTGTCTTACCATAGTTTAATTATACATGTGCCTGAGATACTTATGCCTTTAACTTGCCCTTTGTGTTACATCCCTATACTGTAATTTCCTGCAACCTCTGCCCCAAAATCAGGGAAGATGTTGCCTTATTTCAGTAAATGAAGGCATGAAGAGGTCCCATCCTGCTTCCTGTAAGGGATCCTTTCTTCCATGTTCCCTTTCCACTGCAGTCCATACAGGAAGGGTATATTTAAGTGAAAAAGAAAGAGAAAGAGAAAAACAAGGAGAAGAAAAGAAAGAAAAATGAAAAAAAAGAATGTATTTGAAGAAAACTGGCATAACTCAACCATTTATTACATTTGGATCTTGTTCAACTACATGAAGTATGGTCACTGAAGGACCATACTTCACTAATGTGATTCGGGCATAGTAAATAGTTGGAAATGTGTGACTTTCAAAATAGAAAGGCCAGCCAAGGTGGCAAAACAAGAAGGGTGAAGCTGAGTGATTACAGAATGTAAAACTGCATCACATGGAGAGCCACGTCAAGAAATAGAGACTGAGTTATGCCAAATACATGTTTACTGGGAATCTATAGAATAGGGTTAATATCGGATGGCAATCATAGTGTAATATCTTGCTTTAATTATGCTACTCAATTTATACAGAAAAATCTGCTTACTTTATGGTTAACAGAGTTGTGAGAAAACTACCTTAAAATAACATTTTGCTACTTGCAATTTTGAGTTATTTAAAATATATTCTTATAGACGGAAAGTGTTGTGAAAATCTGCAACTATGAGAAAATATGAGTTCTTTTTTTTATGGGAGACTGCTTTAAGTTTTGGAAACTATGGATAAAATAAGTAGGAAAGTGTAATGTTTGTTGAGAATGTGTTAGATTTAATATATATGTATATGTATACTTGAGTGTATAAATGCTTTCCATTATAAGCTATGTTTAATTATACTTATATACTTTCATTAACACTAGAATTTAAAATATCTCTTAAATATTTAACAAGTGGCAAGATATACTTTTATTAAATAAAATATATTTCTAGGTAAGAGAGAAATATAACCTCGACTTATCAAATGTAGCTTAGTGAATTTATGAATTTTTAAATGTACTCTCTAAAATATATTTGTGACAAAAATTGTTGGAGAGATTTTAATTTAGAAGTTTATATTTTTAAGAAGTAATACATGTAGTTGAATGTTTATAATTTTATCTTTTCTGATAATATTCTTATTTCAAACCTCTCTTGTCTGAAAAGTTACAATGACAAATCATCTTCACATTGTGAAACCAGGTTTCCATTTGCTTGTTAAATGAGAAAGACAGTTGCATCAAATATTTAAAAGTGCCTTCAGCAGAGATTTAATT
This sequence comes from Muntiacus reevesi, assembly GCF_963930625.1. Lineage (NCBI taxonomy): Eukaryota > Metazoa > Chordata > Mammalia > Artiodactyla > Cervidae > Muntiacus > Muntiacus reevesi. The sequence continues at coordinate 25,948,222 of NC_089252.1, read as the reverse complement.
TGAAATATAGGCTCATATCTAAGTCAATTACTATGTGAAAAGCTGTAAGAGGTGGAGAATTACTTTCCTTCCTTCCTTCCTCTCTTCCTTTTTCTCTACCTCACCCTCCTTTCTTTCCTTCATTTCCTTTATCTTTTCCTTTCAGGGTATGATTATAGGCCATCAGTCCATCAATATTTAAGCTATTTAAAGAAGAAGTGGTAGCATAAGGGTGGTAAGTGATGAAAAGTAGTAGGATTGATGGATCGAAGCTCTCAGTGAATGTTGATCAATTTTCAATTTCTGGTTACTAGAGCAAGTGGGGTTGATAGGTAAGTGGAAAAAGTTTCAGAGTGAGATATTTCAAATTGGAGACTTTGAAAAAAATTCTGGCTTTAGAGATGACAGATGTCTCAGGCTGAGACAATGAGAATGACTAGAGTGAGAAAGAAAACAGGATTGTTCAAAGAGAGGAGGTGAAGGATTGTAGCTGCCAAAATGTTTATATGATCATCTCATCTGAAATACTAATCAGCTAGAATTATGACAGTAATTTTGACAGTAAGACAAGGTATAAAACTTTTAAGGAATTGACTAGAGCATATCAAGTGCCCATATATAAATAGGGGGAGTAGTAGGTGGAATATTCTGATGATAATGAGATTCAGACTTGGTTTTCAAGATGATGGAGGATAAAATTGTCTAGAAGCTAAAATTAGAGGCAAAAAAAAAATACATATACTCCTGTGGTAGACAGAGTAATGGTCACTCAAAGATACCATAGACAGAGAAGCCTGGTGGGCTACAATCCATGGGGTTGCAAAGAGTCAGACACGACTGAACGACTAATAGTAACTAAAGATGTCCATGACCTATTCCTTGGACTCTCTGAATACATTCTGTTACATGGTAAAAGTGACTTTGCAAATCTAATTAAGGATCTTGAGTTGGGTAAACTCGTCTGGATCATCACAGTGGGTCAAATCACAAGAGTTCCCATAAGAGGGAGGCAAAATCGTTGTCCGAGGAGGCCTTACAAATAGCTGAGAAGAGAAGACAAGTGAAAGGCAAAGGAGAAAAGGAAAGATATACCCATTTGAATTCATAGTTCCAAAGAATAGCACAGAGAGATAAGAAAACCTTCCTCAGTGATCAATGCAAAGAAATGGAGGAAAACAACAGAATGGGAAAGACTAGAGATCTCTTTAAGAAAATTAGAAATACCAAGGGAACTTTTCATGCAAAGATGGGCACAATAAAGGACAGAAATGATATGGACTGAACAGAAGCAGAATTTATTAAGAAGAGGTGATAAGAATACACCAAAGAACTGTACAAAAAAGATCTTCATGACCCCGATAACTACGTTGGTATGAACATTCACCTAGAGCCAGACATCCTGGAATGTGAAGTCAAGTGGGCCTTAGGAAGCATCACTATGAACAAAGCTAGTGGAGGTGATGGAATTCCAGTTGAGCTATTTCAAATCCTGAAAGATGATGCTGTAAAAGTGCTGCACAAAATACATCAGCAAATTTGGAAAATTCAGCAGTGACCGCAGGACTGGAAAAGGTCAGTTTTCATTCCAATCCCAAAGAAAGACAGTGCCAAAGAATGCTCAAACTATCGCACAGTTGCACTCATCTCCCACACTAGTAAAGTAATGCTCAAAATTCTCCAAGTTAGACTTCAAAAGTAGGTGAACCATGAATTTCCAGGTGTTCAAGCTGGATTTTAAAAAGGCAGAGAAGCCAGAAATCAAACTGACAACATACGTTGGATCATCGAAAAAACATGAGAGCTCTAGGAAAAAATCTACTTCTGCTTTATTGACTATGCCAAAGCCTTTGACTATGTGGGTCATCACAATTGTGGAAAACTCTGAAAGAGATGGGAATATGAGACCACCTGACCTGCTTGTTGAGAAATATGTATGCAGGTCTGGAAGAAACAGTTAGAACTGGACATGGAACAACAGACTGTTTCCAAATTGGGAAAGGAGTATGTCAAGGCTGTATATTGTCACCCTGCTTATTTAACTTATATGCAGAGTACATCATGAGAAATGCTGATCTGGATGAAGCCCAAGCTGGAATCAAGATTGCCAGGGGAAATATCAATAGCATTAGATATGCAGATGACACCACCCTTATGGCAGAAAGCAAAGAAGAACTAAAGAGTCCCTTGATGAAAGTGAAAGAGGAGAGTGAAAAAGCTGACTTAAAGCTCAACATTCAGAAACTAAGATCATGGCATCTGATCCCATCACTTCATGGAAAATAGATGGGGAAACAGTGGAAACAGTGTCAGACTTTATTTTTGGGGGCTCCAAAATCACTGCAGATGGTGACTGCAGCCATGAAAGTAAAAGACGCTTGCTTCTTGGAATAGTTATGACCAACCTAGATGGCATATTAAAAAGCACAGACATTACTTTGCCAACAAAGGTCCATCTAGTCAAAGCTATGGTTTTTCCAGTAGTCACACATGGATGTGAGAGTTGGACTATAAAGAAAGCTGAGCACTGAAGAATTGATGCTTTTGGACTGTGGTATTGGAGAAGATTCTTGAGAGTCCCTTGAACAGCAAGGATATCCAACCAGTCCATCCTAAAGGAAATCAGTCCTGAATATTCATTGGAAGGACTGATGTTGAAGTTGAAACTTCAGTACTTTGGCCACCTGATGCGAAGAGCTGACTCATTGGAAAAGAACCTGATGCTGGGAAAGGTTGAAGGCAGGAGGAGAAGGGGATGACAGAGGATGAGATGGATGATGGCATCACTGACTCAATGGACATGAGTTTGAGTAAACTCTGGGAGTTGGTGATGGACAGGGAGGCCTGGCCTGCTGCAGTCCATGAGGTCGCAAAGAGTCGGACATGACTGAGCGACTGAACTGAACTGACTGACTACAGAGGGAGGCAGGAGTGGCAGAGTTTGCGGGAGAGATGAAGATTGAAGCAGAGTTCAGAGTGATGCAGCCAGGAGGAAAGGACTGTGAGAAGCCTCTAGAAGCTTGAAAAGTAGAGGAATGGACGCATTCCTTGATGCTCAAATAGGAATTCAATTCTGCCAAGCCATTTTAGCCTTGTGACCTACCAATCTAGAAGATAAAAATTTGTGTTGTTTTAAGTTACTGTGTTTGGGGTAATTTTTCACAGCAGCAATAGGACATAGGTAAAACCCTGCCTTTACATACAATGGAACACAATTTGAGAGATTATAATGGACACTGCCTGAGAGGACCATGAAAGAGGCAGTGTCCACCAGAGACAGTGGAATTTCAGCTAGAGCAGAACATGAAGATTGGCCATAGAACATGTGACGAGGACATGAGAGAAATATTTAAAGAGTTTTAGGGGAGAGTGGAAAACGGTCTCACAAAGTGCACATGAGGACTAAGAATCTGGGGGAAAAGGGGTGAAATAGAGTTCTGGGTGTCTCTTGGTGCTTGACAAAACAAGGAATAAAGGATAAGTGAGATTAGTATAGATAGCCACAAGACCTCAGTGGTGGTGACATAAGGGTGATGGGGAAGGCAGGGTGGACTTCCAAGGAACAGTTACATTTGCCCATGGAGTCACGGAGGCAACAGGAGGGTGGCTTTAAATGGAGTCGCTTAGTCATGTCCGACCCTATGTGACCCCATGGACTGTAGCCCTCCAGGCTCCTCTCTGCATGAAATTTTCTAAGCAGGAATACTGGAGTGGGTTTCCATTCCCTTCTTTAGGGAATCTTCCCAACCCAGGAATCGAGCCTGCATCTCCTTTGTCTCCTGCATTGTATGCAGGTTCTTAACTATCTGAGCCAGGATTCCCAGGTGGCCTTGTTTTTGTAAAACTATGCAAAATCATACCTGCTGCTAAGGAGCATTCACCATTAAATGAAGGAAGAGCTGATTAAATAAGCAGCACATAGTCACCATAATCTGAGGAGCACAATTAGCATCTCTCTTAGCGTCTGCGTTTAAAAGGGGAGTTACGTGGCTTTGTGGGTTTTGAGTAAAAAAGAGTCTGCTGAAGTATGTATATGGAGGCTTATAAGAAAGACCAGGAATGACAGATAGTTAAAACTAATATTAAGTGTATCCGTTTGCATTTAGGAAAGAAAAAGAATCATGAGGTATTGTGCACAATAATTATATGAAGTGATAGTTATCAATAGCAGTGGAGAACTATGGGTATCCCATTCCATGTTTAGAACCAGGACTTTAGGTAGAGGTTTAGCTGTTGCACTTTGGACTTCAGAAATGCTTGATTTTTAATATGTATTTTTATGGGGCAAATTGCTAAGAAATATTGCTCACTCAAAAGACTGTGTTCAAAGAGCTTTAAGTAAAAGAAATCAACGTAGGCAAGTAAAACTGCCCTTTTAACAATAGTGATGAAAATAGAAAAACCATTGTCAGAAGCCTCATAGTCTTTCCTTTTGAAAAATGAATGCCTTATTGTACTGCATGCTTTCAGTACAATATGTTAGTCCATGAATTTTGTAGAAGATGAATCCATAGGAAATTATCAGAGCAGTGATATAAGTCCCAATGCCTAAATTCAATAGCAGTGTACGTGTATTAGTTCAGCAAGCAGTACTGAATTTTCACAAACATGCTGACTTATGATAACTGAAATGAGAAATGAATAACCATCAATGGAGCCTGGATAGCAATAAGTGGAAGTCAGCAGATGGTGTGTGAATATCACACTGGCACTGCAAAATAGTAGAACAGACAGCCATGCTTACTATGATGACAGATTGACTGACTAGAGAAGCTTGAATGCACTTGTGGTGTTTTCCCTGGTGTTTTAATTGGAGTCATAAAAGTTCATATTAAACTCCATATCAGTTAGAAATGGTAAGTCAAATTCAACTTATTGTAGGCTAGATATAGCTGTTTAGTGAGAGTGTGTGAGAGAGAAAGAGACAGAGAGAAGGAAGTCTATAAATTGACTAATAGAGAAAATGATCATTTTTGCCTTAATTTTATGTTGAAATTGATTGAAAATATAGTCTAATATTAGTGAAAATGATCCCTATTTACATCATTTAACAAATACTAATGATTTAGTGGATGGCTTTAGAAATGAAACTGTGTGATCCCAGAAAATCATAAATATTATGCTACTAAATTCATATGATATACTGCTTATGATAAAATGTGAAGTTTAATTATTTTGAAGAAAATATAGCCACTATGGTGATTTAGGCAGAAGCATTGTTCATCTTTCTCTTACTTCAAAAATTTATATTGAATCATCGACACACTCACTGTTTTTATCCTGTAATGGTCCATCAGCTTGTCTGTAGATTTATAGAGTTGTAGATTTGTCACACGTGACTTAAGAAATGCAGTCTCCACAGATAAGGAAGCATGACTGTGCTTGGGTCAAATGATCAATGACAAAGCAAACTGTATTAGGAACAGAAGAAATACACCATATAAGGAGCACAACATAATTTGAAGTAATAATATACAGAGATGAAATAATAGATCTGAAAATTTTCAAACATTGTCATTTAGAGTTAAAAATCAAATAATTTAACAAAAAATCCTTGACTTTATAAATTTTATTGTATAAGATTTTGTATGTCTTATGCACATATATAAATAAATAAGGGGAAACAGACCTTCAAATGTGATAAACACTGTTATATACTATCCATATTATATAAAATGTGTAGTTGACAGTGTATGAGTTTGCCTACATGAAAAGTAGGGAATTCTGGGGAATTTATTTAAAGAAAATCCGAAATGGCAAATTAAAAATAAATAATAAAAGAATTTATTTTCTACAGAAAGAACAGGCATCATAGCATGCATTGTTCACTGTGTACTTGTGTAGAGATCAGTTCAGTTCAGTCGCTAAGTCTTGTCCGACTCTGTGACCCATGGAATGCAGCACGCCAGGCTTCCATGTCCATCACCCACTCCTGGAGCTTGCTCAAACTCATGTCCATCAAGTTGGTGATGACATCCAACCATCTCTTCCTCTGTCATCCCCTTCTCCACCTGCCTTCAATCTTTTCCAGCATCAGAGACTTTTCCAAACAGTCAGTTCTTCCTATCAGGTGGCCGAAGTATTGGAGTTTCAGCTTCATCATCAGTCCTTCAATGAACATTCAGGACGGATTTCTTTAGGGTGGACTGGTTGGATCTCCTTGCAGTCCAAGGGACCTCTTGAGTCATCTCCAACACCACAGTTCAAAAGCATCAATTCTTCGGCACTCAGCTTTCTTTATAGTCCAACTCTCACATCCATACACAACTACTGGAAAAAACATAGCTTTGACTAGACAGCCTTTTATGGCAAAGAAATGTCTCTGCCTTTTAATATGCTATCTAGGTTGGTCATAACTTTTCTTCCAGCGAGCAAGCACCTTTTAATTTCTTGGCTGCAGTCACCATCTGCAGTGATTTTGGAGTCCAGGAAAATAAATTGTGCCATAGTTTGAGCATTCTTTGGCATTGTATTTCTTTGGGATTGGAATGAAAACTGACCTTTTCCAGTCCTGTGGTCACTGCTGAATTTTTCAAATTTGCTGGCATATTGAGTTCAGCACTTTCACAGCATCATCTTTCAGGATTTGAAATAGCTCCACTGGAATTACATCACCTCCACTAGCTTGGTTCGTAGTGATGCTTCCTAAGACCAACTTGACTTCGCATTCCAAGATGTCTGGCTGTATGTGAGTGATCACACTAATGTGGTTTTCTGGGTCATGAAGATCTTTTTTGTATAGCTCTTCTGTGTGTTCTTGCCACCTCTTCTTAGTATCTTCTGCTTCTGTTAGGTACATACCATTTCTGCCCTTTATTGTGCGCATCTTTGCATGAAAAGTTCCCTTGGTATCTCTAATTTTCTTGAAGAGATCTCTAGCCTTTCCCATTCTATTGCTTTCCTCTATTTCTTTGCATTTATCACTGCAGAAGGATTTCTTATCTCTCCTTGCTATTCTTTGGAACTCTGCATTCAAATGAGTATATCTTTCCTTTTCTCCTTTGCCTTTCACTTGTTTTCTTTTCTCACCTATTTGAAAGGCCTCCTCAGACAGGCATTTTGCTTTTTTGCATTTCTTTTTCTTGAAGATGGTCTTGATCACTGCCTTCTGTACAATGTCACGAACCTCCATCCATAGTTCTTCAGACACTGTACCTGTCAGATCTAATCCCTTGAATCTATTGTCGCTTCCACTGTATAATCATAAGGGATTTGATTTAGGTCATACCTGAATGGTCTAGTCGTTTTCCCTACTTTTTTTCAATTTAAGTCTGAATTTTGCAATAAGGTGTTCATGATCTGAGCCACCATCAGCTCCCAGCCTTGTTTTTGCTGACTGTATAGAGCATCTCCATTTTTGGCTACAAAGACTATAATCAATCTGATTTCGGTATTGACCATCTGGTGATGTCCATGTGTAAAGTCTTCTCTTGTCTTGTTAGAAGAAGATGTTTGCTATGATCATTGCGTTCTCTTGGCAAACTCTCTTAGACTTTGCCCTGCTTCATTCTGTACTCCAAGGCCAAATTTGCCTGTTACCCCAGGTATCTCTTGACTTCCTACTTTTCCATTCCAGTCCCCTATAATGAAGAGGACATCTTTTTTGGGTGTTAGTTCTAGAACATCTTATAGGTCTTAATAGAATTGTTCAAGTTCAGCTTCTTCAGCATTACTGGTTGGGGCATAGACTTGGATTACTGTGATACTGAATGGTTTGCCTCGGAAACGAACAGAGATCATTCTATCATTTTTAAGATTGCACCCAAGAACTGCATTTCGGACTCTTGTTTACTGTGAGGGCTACTTCATTTCTTCTAAGGGATTCTTGCCTACAGTAGTAGATGTAACGGTCATCTGAGTTAAATTCACCCATTCCAGTCCATTTTAGTTCGCTGACTCCTAAAATGCCGATGTTCACTCTTGCCATCTCCTGTTTGACCACTTCCAATTTGCCTTGATTCATGGACCTAACATTCCAGGTTCCTATGCAATATTGTTCTTTACATCATCGGACTTTACTTCCATCCCACTAATCTCCACAACTGCATATCATTTTCACTTTGGCTATGTTTTCATTCTTTCTGGAGTTATTTATCTGCTCTCTCCAGTAACATATTGGGCACCTATCGACCTGAGGAATTCGTCCTTCAGTGTCATTTATTTTTGCCTTTTCATACTGTTTATGGGGTGCAAGGCAAGAATCCTGAAGTGGTTTGGCATTCCCTTCTCCAGTGGACCACCTTTTGTCAGAACTCTCCACCATGACCTGTCTGTCTTGGGTGACCCTACCTGGCATGGCTCATAGCTTCATTGAGTGTGGAGATAAAGTTATTACCAAATGCTTTTATCATGTTTTCACTCTCACAATTTAATATAGAAATAAGCGTTTTGAAGTCAGCATCCAGTTTTGAATCCAGCTGTCCAGTTGTCTTCATGTCAGTTATAATTTCCAAATGATATGCATCCGTATCACTCTACAGACTATTGCCATAATTGAGTGAGTCAACAGCCGCATATATTTTACTTAATTTCAAACTAATCTCATGTATCACTTTTCTTCAAGTTACATGACACATTTCTTATAAGAACTGATGCTACAGAATACCAAGTCCTTTTCTATTATTGAGGAAAGTGAAAAACGATCCATAGAAAGATTGGCCATGTGAATTACTATGAAGACGGGCTAAAGAAGGTCAAACAAAGAGTGTTCTTTGATTATTAGAATTTAAAAGTAGCAGTGAGATCAAGGGAATATCCTCCAAACTGAAATCAAGTCACTAAATTTTGAGAGGAACAGAGACAGATGCCCTTCAGGAAATACATTAACCCCAGGATTTACTATTCAATCAGTTCTCAATCAGAAGTGCCATCTATCTTCTTTAAATAGGAGAAATAATTTTAAAAAGGAAAGAGAGGAAATGGAACAGGGAATTAATAGTAATACTGCATCAAATATTTTAGTAGAATTATTCTTCGAATAAAAATAAAGCTTCATATTGAAATATATAGGACCTTTTTTGATTATATTTGTTTGACTACAACTATATATATATATATATATGTATTATATACACACATATGTATGTATATATATATATATGTATTATATACACACATATGTATGTATATATATATATATAGGGGCTTAGTCCATAAAGTCCATAAAGTAACTACTTGCAATGCAGGAAACTGCCTGCAGCACAAGGAGACCCAGGTTTGATCCCAGTGTCTGGAAGATCCCCAGGGGAAGGAAATGGAACCCACTCCAGTGTTCTTGCATGGAAAATCCCATGAACAGAGGAGTCTGGCGGGCTACAGTCCATGGGGTCACAGTTGGACGCGACTTAGTGACTAAATATATATATATATATATATATATATATATATATATATATATATATTTACTCTCCTGATCATGGGTCTGACTGAGAGCTGCAGCTCACTGCTGTTTTCCAACTCCATGAGAGTATCATACTGCATATAACTAGCCCAGGAAAAGATAAAAATTCAATGTGGGATTTCAAAAAGTGTGTTGCTTTTTCACCATTGTAAGAGATGAAAACTTGTAAGTCAGCCTGTTGTCATTTGGGCCCATCTGTACTTCCACAGTTTGATAAGCAACCATCATCCTGCTCACTTCAGGTACTCTCTGCCCAAACCGTGTGTGCCCCCAGAATGCTCTGTTCTCTCACCTAGAAACTTCTGGATACCTTCACTATTATCTTAATATCTCTTACTGGAGACAGATTTTCAGTGAAGCAGTGAAATTTGTTTCATGGTCCTTTACTTACAGGACCTCACCCTAGGCACTTTGTGCTTACATTGAAAGTGATCCTCCTTGCTTCTCACCTACTCCCCCTCTGCATCCCAAATTGTAGGAGCTTTAGTCCCAATAATACCTGAACGACCACATGCCTGGCACAAACGGGGTCTCTGGGACCATATTCCAGTGTTACATAGCAATATCCATCCTGATTGTTTGAGCTCTTGATTTTAGATATTTTGATATTTTGAGGATCACCCATTAGTCACTGAAAAATAAAAACAAAGTAATAACAACACCAAATTCAACATAATAATTGCCCCTGAGAAGAAGAGGGGAGGGTTGAATCCAGAAGGGATTGTGAGTTCTTCAACGGTTCACATAGCATTCTATACCTTTATATAACTTGTTGGCACATTATTACTCTTAAAATTATGTATATTCATTACAAACTATCATTTGTATATTTCAAGAGTAAGCATACATAAAAGTATAAGGTGAAGTTGCCAAAACCTCTAATAAAATTTGGGAAGTCTAAACAAGATGTTTGTGTAGATATACTTGGGCATGAATGTCTGACTTTGAACTGCTTAGAATAAGGTACCGAAGAGCCAAATTGTCTGTGATATATGTACAAATTATAAACAAAATATAAATCACCTTTTGTTCTTAATTAGATATTCCTATTTCCTCTGAGTATAGTCACCTCATCCTGCTTATAGATAAGACATCTTTTAACTGTTACAACTTAATTTTGCTCTGCTCAGAGACAGATTTCCATAAGCAAAATCATGGATCACCTTGTTAAAAATGCAAATTCTAGACTGGTTCCAAGGCCATGCAGGAATCAATGTCTGACATGATTTCTATCTGATTAGGATGGACGCTCAGGTTTTAGAGCCAGTCTGTGTTATTTTTGTGGAAGACTAAATGTTTTTCTTCCCTGTTATTTCATTACAATACATCCAGTTTATTTATATTTAATAAGCATTGGCCTTTATAGCTTTATAAGTTAATCCAAAGAAATGACAATGAAGGTATTTTTTTTATCTTTCTTTAAAATAAAGAACCGTTATCTAAATTCTAAAAATGGTTACCTTTTTTTATATTGATTATTATATAATATAATTCTACGTTTAGGTTTCTGAACTCTTTAGAGAATGTTAAGATTGCAATGAAAGAGTAATACTCTTGTTATTCTAACTTTTTAAAATTTTACACCATATCGTGCTGCATATTATTTACACAACAGCATTGAAATTGATGATGCACTTGTTTTATTCAACAAAATCTCCTAAATGAAAATAATGCATAATAAAAATATTATGTAAAGTAATTGCTTCCAAAATTACTCATTATTGCCTTTATCACATTACATGCATCAGAAGCCATAATCATTATCTGCATTTTCATTACAGAAATATATTCAGTTTATACCTTGGCATTATTCTGATTACACAGAGCCCCATTAAAATTAGTAATGAGCAAAACTGAAAATGTACAAATATTCAAGCTATATGCATCTTAGCTTTCCTTAATGGAAATGTATTCAAAATGTGTAGCTCTTTGGTCAGGGAGGTTTGTAAACGTGTTATTTGGGAGCTGCTATTTTTATGTTTCCATTTGGCTTGAGACTTGCCTGGTATTTTACATAAAATTTGATTATTAGTATGTAAGAAATTACATTAGATTCTAAAGAACAGAGACATATGTTGATTTCTCTTATTTTTTGTCCAAAAATGTTAAACTACCAGCTGTATAGCTAATACATATGGATAAGTTGAAGAATCTTTAAGAATAAGCTCTGTTATCTTCTGAGAAATCCAGAAATTTCTGAGAAAATGAATATCCACTCAGAAATGTTAGAACTATAGGGAATCCATAAAGCTTTATGGAATTTGCTTTCTCATGTTTAGCCATCCTTAGTGAAGAAACCGTACTAGAGTGTATAAATTCTATGTCAGAGGAGTATAGTCTCTTCTGGAAGGATAAGTCAGAATTTGAGTCCAAATTCACATCACATTTTGATTTCAATAGGCAACTTTTCAATACACACATATATAGAGAAGCTCACAAACCAAAAAGAGACCATGATGAACGGGCGCTGTGTCGTTACATATGCTGTTATTAGGAGTAACCCAAGTCCAAACAAAACAAAACAAAGCTAGCCATTCCTCAAATTGCATCTCTTCTCTCTCCAATGTCAAATTTCACTATCCAGCTAAGATAAATATACAGTGAATGTAAAAAAAGATTACTAGATGATTTGTTTAAAGAAACAGCTTACCCAGTCAAGATAAAATAATACTTTGTGTCTACAAATAATATAATAAATATTTCTGGCTCTTGCAAGGGAGGATCTTCAGAAATGAGAGCCAAATAGCATTAAGCACCTTTCACAATCAGAGAAATTCATCAATGACAAAGAGTGGGAATCAAAACACTATGTATATAATGAATGATGAATGGATGGGTGAATGATTTAATCTCCCTGATTGATATTATACCCAAGTGTATATGAATCCTTTTTCATTTGGTCCAGTTCTAGAAAAATATATTCCACAATATATAAACATGTTTCCAAAGTTACATATATATAATATATATGTATATATGTATGTATAATATATGTAATTATTATACAGTAATGAATTTATTTGGTTTTCCCTGGTGGCTCACTAGTAAAAAGTATGCCTGCCATTGGAGGAGACCCAGGTTTGATCCCTGGTTTGAGAAGATCCCCTGAAGAAGGAAATGGCAACCCACTCCAGTATTATTGCCTGGGAAATCCAGTGGATAGAGGATCCTGGTGGACTACAGTCCATAGAGCTCAAAAGAGTCAGACATGACTCAGCAACTAAATAACAAAAAATAAATATATTAATAAATTAATAAAACTTTTATAAATATATATATAGTTTCAAGTTTTCATTAATATTAATGACATTTCGTTATATATCATGCTGAATTTGAAGAGAAATTAAATAAGATGGTTTTTAACTCTCTATATAAATTATGTTTAAAGAAAAAACTGATGATTTTATACCAACATAAAACAGCAGAAGTTTGAGTTTAAAATATCTTGAATATACATATTTGTACTTCTATCACTTACATAGTTTTTTAGGTAATAAAAGTGAATAGTGCAAACAATAACTTTGGTGCATATTTTACTAGTGTTAGCAGTATTGGACTAGACTTAGAACATTTCCTCTGAAATACAATAAATACGTAACAATAATTTGCAAAATGAATGAATGGCCAAGTGCATGGTAGGTGCACTCTACCTTTTGAAAATATTTTAGGTTAGTTCTCTAAGATCAATTAGATTGACTGTTTACAAGTTTATCTTCAAGCAATCAATTAACTTGCAAATGAGCCAGGTTATTCATGCCTGTTAAACTACATAGATAACTGCTGATTGAATCAGACATCAAACATGTGGCTTAATATGTGAATATTATGATAGATGAGCTAACCAATTTGACATATAAACTGTCAAGTCAACCACCTCATCACAACTATGTACATAGCTCTATATATAGTTTACAAAATACTCATGTTTATTACCCTAGTTTTTCAAAATACAGAACCCAAACTTAAGCAACCGTGACTTGGACTACATCAAATCCACAAGAATGAACAGAATCAGAATTCAAGTTTTCATTTTTAAATCAAATGTCTTTTCTACTACTTATAGCTGACCTCATGGACTATTATAGCCTGTCAGGCTGTCCATGGAATTCTCCAGGCATGAATACTAAAGTGGGTAGCCGTTCCCTTCTCAAGAGGATTTTCAACATCCAGGGATCAAACCTGGGTCTGCTGCATTCCGGGCAGATTCTTTGCCATTTGAGTCACCAGGGAAAGTTAAAGTCGTTCGGTTGTGTCCTAGTGTTTGTGACTCCATGGACTATACAGTCCTTGGAATTCTCCAGGCCAGAATACAGGAGTGGGTATCCATTCCCATCTCCAGGGCATTTTCCCAACCTAGGGATCAAACCTCAGTCTCCTGCATTGCAGGCAGATTCTTTACTGTTTGACCCACGAGAGAAACCCCACTTATAACTGATAAAATATAGTTTTAGATATAGATGATAAAGCCATACACACAGATAAATGTGCACAGAGATGCATGTCAGTAGAATTATACTTAAATACTCTGATGTATTTAATTATATCATAATACTGAGTGAATTTAATTACATTTAAATGCTAAATTTGCCATATTTCAAATTATAATAATAGAAAATTTAAGAAAATGCTAACACTATATTTTATGTTTCATTTTGTAAGTATAGAGTAATCTTATTAAGCAGTACATATATTTGCATAGTTTAATTGAATTATGGTTTCTAGTAGAGTATATTTTTCCCCCAGATTAACTATAATAACAGTATCATTCTACTCAATATTGATGATGCTGATAGTAGTTTCTAGGTGGTCTATTCTGGGAAATGTCACAAGTTTTGATTTGTCAGAATGTACTACTAGCAACAAAGAGGAAATGACAAATGCGAGGAAAGTTAGAAAAAATTCACAATACTTGCTTAAAATGAGGGAAGATATAGGAAACTGTGGTAGTTGATTTCAACCATTTTAAGAACATTCACATGAAAGAAAAGGAATTTGTTCTATATGTCATAATATTGTGGCATTGAGATAAATAAATTTCATAAGATGCACTTTTTTTTTGGGGGGGGGGGGGACCTGAGGAAGGCTCATTCAGAGATTTGAATAATAAAGTACTCATACCATATAAGCAGGGGTGTGTGTGTGTGTGTGTGTGTGTGTGTGTGTGTGTGTGTGTGTTAGTCTCTCAGTTGTGTCCAACTCTTTGTGACCACATGGACTGTAGCCTGCCAGGCTCCTCCGTACATGGGATTTCCAGGGAATAATACTGGAGTGGGTTGCCATTCCCTTCTCCAGGGGATCTTCCTGACCCAGGGAGCAAACCTGCATTGCAGGCAGATTCTTTACCGTCTCTGCTACCTGGGAAACCCATATCAGCAGATGCTCATGCCCAAAGGGAAGCTGAGCCTTCATTTCTGCAGTTATACTTGATGCACATGCTAGAATGCTGTACTTGGTCCTCTGTAGAGATTTGTTCTAAGTGGGAAGATTCTATTTCTTAAAAAGATAAGTATAATCAATTTTCTCTGACCGGTTGTTTCCTCAATGTCTGAGGAGTCTTGTTGGGGAAACAGTTCAGAATGCAAAAAAAAACCTGTCAAGAGAAGCACCTGTGAAAATTAAAGAGAGCAAACACAATCCATTTGGGGGAGCAAGTAGACCAGGATGCTGATCTGACAGTTTCTACAGCTCAATACGAAGCTTTGAGGCAAAGATTGCCCTTTTCAGAAGTATCTCACATTGGACGGAAACAGCTCCTTCCTTGAGTGACTTTCTTACTCCTTCTCTGGGAGCTATTCTAAGAGAAGTGTGTCGTTGGCACCATCACCTTTCTTAGCTGTTCTGCTAGAGCCACCCTGAGAAAGCATGATCTTGGCTTCACAGCTGCAGCAAACGCTGAAGGGACCAGCAGCAAACAGCCATCAACTAGCCATATTCATCGAGGCTGGGCCGGCTTTCTTTCTTAGAGCATCCTGAAAGCACATGTCTGTGTTTGCCACACCATATCACTACCTGCTCCTACAATAGCCTTCCACTTTGAAGAAAGCTGGGTAGTTGCGCAGGATAAAAATCTTGCAGTCATTACTCACTTTTCCCTTTAATATCCCCTGTATCTGTGCTGTGCTTAGTTGCTCAGTCATGTCCAACCCTCGGCAACCCCATGGACTATAGCCCACCAGGCTCCTCTGTCTGTGAGAACTCTCCAGGCAAGAATACTGGAGTGGGTTGCTATGCTCTCCTCCAGGGGATCTTCCCAACCCAGGGATCAATCCAGGTCTCCTGAAGTGTAGGCAGATTCTTTACCACCTGAGCCACCGGGCAAGCCCCTTGGCATTCTTCAAATATGCCAGGCACTTTTCGGTCTCAGGATCTTGAATCTGCTGTTTCTTCTTCTTTCAGATACATTCAGGTCTTTAATAAAGTGCCCCATTTTCAGAAAGAGTTTCGTTGACAATTCTTAAATAAAGTTCAATTCAAACCATAATTCTGCACGGCAATACCATTTCTCCATTCCTGCTTTATTTTTATTTGTAATGCTTAAATTGTCAATTATGGTATCTCCAGGATCTAGATAGATGCCAGGGCATTTGGTATGCTTTCAAATGAATATTTGTTAGATGAATGAAATATATCAAAAACTATTTTTTCTCCTACTTTCAGTGTCTCATGGTAATAGGAACTAAATATTAACACATCATTTCATATGGTTATCAGTGAGAGAATGTGTAGTCCAGGACCCAAAATAGCCAGAAGATTACTAGGAACAAAAACAACAGAAAACAGGTCCATAACATAAGAAACATAACTCAAAGTAATATTTATTAAATGCCTTCTATGTGACAGGTACATGTGAATTTTTGAATTTTGTAACTGTTGCTATGCCCTTAAATAGCTATTAAGATCGACTGGTTTACTTATAGAACTAGGTGTATAGAATTAAAGTACCTAATCAAATTTCTTTTTACATGGATAAATAGGTATTATCTTTCCCAAGTCTTTATCATTTCCAATACATTGTAAAAATCAAATACAATCATTTGCCAAGAGTCATACAAAAACTTTATAAATTTTAGTAAGAATTTTTAATTTACTAGTCTCATGTGGACCTCCCACAAATGCACTTGATTATTATCCAAGTCTGGATGTAAACACAAGCTCAGTCTTTAATATAAAATTTTTATTTAACTCTATGACTGCAGATTTCTTTCACTAAACAACATTTATTCATTCATTTATACATCTATCCATCCTGCCTTCTAGTAATTCATTCATGTGTACATTTACATTATCAAATTATTCTGCATTTCCCTGATGATTCATTTGCAATAACAAATCTTCTGCCTTCAAGGGATTTAACCATATATATGCATATAAGCACTTCATATAAGCTAATTTACATCAGTATTAAAATAAAACTTTAGCACCAATGTGGATATAATCTAGTTTAAAGAGTAAAATATATACATAAGCCCCCATATATACCCACATCCAAGCAAGCCTGCAATAACCTTTTGTAAGAATGTGGCATTTTAATCAGATTTTTGATGGAGCAAATGAAGGACTTAAGACTCTTCTAACCCAAAGGAATAATAAGAATGAGGGGTCAGAGTCAAGAAAAAAAAATAGGACATATTTGAAAGAATGTATTATGCTTAGCTTTCTAAACTAAGTATATTTTATTTTGAGAGAAAAAAGGAAGCCATTAAAGTATTAAGTAGAGAACTGAAGTTACCAGAATTGTGTTGTTATGGTAATATGGAAGAAAGACTGAAAGCAGCATCTCCTTATGGGTTCCCCATGCTACTGAACCATGGGTTCAGTAGTTGACTGAAACTATTCTAACAAAGGTTTTCAATGGTCCTGCACATTGCTAAATGTAGTTGTTTGTATTTTTATACAGCCCAGGGTTTAACTTCTCATTATCACTTAATGTTACATAGTAATGGAAAGTACCCAACAAGACAGAGAGGTTAAAAATTGATCTGAAATACAGAGTGAGAAATAGGTAGGACCCCAAATGAGGCACATTGAGATGGATTCAGAACCCAGTTATCAAGATTTATCTTTGATACAGTAGGAATGACAGTGTCATGGGAGACAAACAGCTTTAAAAAAATGTAGATTTTATTTGAACCTCTCATTTTGGATAATGACATTGGAAGGTGACTATTGAACCATATACAGGTAAACCTAATTGGATTACCAGGTCATAAGAGCATTAATTTGTGCTGACACAGATCTTGGTTATCATGTCATTTCCTTCTCTAGATATCAGCTAACAATTGCGAGAGCCAGCTCCTGGCTAGTGGATTTCATATCCCTTTCTGGTTTTGATGGGTAGGTGCAAAGAAGGGGAAAAAAGGTAAGACTTTGTTTTATTGACATAAGGGTGCTGAAGTTTGGACCATGACTTCTAATAAAGTGAAGAAAGCTTGATTAGAATTAAATAGATAATTTTTAGTTGTCCAGATTAAGCATGTGTTTAACCCATGTCATTCTAGAATGTTTGGGGCCTCTTGGGCTGCCTGTCCTTGTTGGACTAGCAGATTGCTTATAAAAGAAAAGTGTTCTGAATTTAAAGCCCAGAGATAAATCCACGTACCTATGGACACCTTATCTTTGACAAAGGAGGCAAGGATATACAATGGAAAAAAGACAACCTCTTTAACAAGTGGTGCTGGGAAAACTGGTCAACCACTTGTGAAAGAATGAAACTAGAACACCTTCTAACACCATACACAAAAATAAACTCAAAATGATTAAAGATCTAAACGTAAGACCAGAAACTATAAAATTCCTAGAGGAGAACATAGGCAAAACACTCTGACATAAATCACAGCAGGATCCTCTATGACCCACCTCCCAGAATATTGGAAATAAAAGCAAAAATACACAAATGGGACCTAATTAAACTTAAAAGCTTTTGCACAACAAAGGAAACTATAAGCAAGGTGAAAAGACAGCCCTCAGATTGGGAGAAAATAATAGCAAACGAAGCAACAGACAAAGGATTAATCTCAAAAACATACAAGCAGCTCCTGCAGCTCAATTCCAGAAAAATAAATGACCCAATCAAAAGATGGGCCAAAGAACTAAACAGACATTTCTCCAAAGAAGACATACAGATGGCTAGCAAACACATGAAAAGATGCTCAACATCACTCATTATCAGAGAAATGCAAGTCAAAACCTCAGTGAGGTACCATTACACGCCAGTCAGAATGGCTGCTATCCAAAAGTCTACAAGCAATAAATGCTGGAGAGGGTGTGGAGAAAAGGGAACCCTCTTACACTGTTGGTGGGAATGCAAACTAGTACAGCCACTATGGAGAATGGTGTGGAGATTCCTTAAAAAACTGGAAATAGAACTGCCCATATGACCCAGCAATCCCACTGCTGGGCATACACACTGAGGAATCCAGATCTGAAAGAGACACGTGCACCCCAATGTTCATCGCAGCACTGTTTATAATAGCCAGGACATGGAAGCAGCCTAGATGCCCATCAGCAGATGAATGGATAAGGAAGCTGTGGTACATATACACCATGGAATATTACTCAGCCATTAAAAAGAATTCATTTGAATCAGTTCTAATGAGATGGATGAAACTGGAGCCCATTATACAGAGTGAAGTAAGCCAGAAAGATAAATAAAGTATACTAATGCGTATATATGGAATTTAAAAAGATGGTAACTATAACCCTATATGCAAAACAGAAGAGGCACTGATGTACAGAACAGACTTTTGGACTCTGTGGGAGAAGGTGAGGGTGGGATGTTCTGAGAGAATAGCATGGAAACAAGTATACTATCAAGGGTGAAACAGATCACCAGCCCAGGTTGGATGCATGAGACAAGTGCTCAGGGCTGGTGCACTGGGTAGATCCAGAGGGATGGGATGGGGAGGGAGGTGGGAGGGGGGATCAAGATGGGGAACACATGTAAATCCATGACTGATTCATGTCAATGTATGGCAAAAACCACTACAATATTGTAAAGTAATTAGCCTCCAACTAATAAAAATAAATGGAAAAAAAAAATTGTTCCAATGCCTTTTATTTCCAAACCTCACCACACTGTTGCTTTACATCAGCCAGTCTTTTATCTCTAAATGGCATCTGAGTTTATAACTCAAAAGAAAATAAACACATATATAAAACATGAAGTATAAAGGCAAAATATCATGATAAATTAGTTTTCATCTATTATGATAATTTTTTCAATATATCATGATAAATTTCCATTAATTTTCATTATTCATATAGCTAGTATTCTTGCAAGGTAGATCTTCAATAGAACATGAAGACTCTTTAAAAGGAATATTTTCTTAAGTTTTTCTATAAAACTAAGAAATAATGTTAGTGTAACCATTCTTTGGGCAAATGTAACCAATCCTTAGGGCATGATCTCAAGGATTCTGAGATCTTTCAATGACAAAGAAGTGAGAAAACCACGTTTCAGAACTGCTTAGTGTAGGTGTGCTTCTATGTTATATATTTATCTTCTTTTCCCACTCCAAACTTCACACCTCATTTCACACTACCCTATATACTGGAATAGCATTCTGATTAATGTTCACTCCTTTCCCGCTGTCTGAAGTCAATTTTTTTTCTTTTCTCTTTGCTCTCTCCCAAGCCCATCTGTTTAGTGGCAAACCTACCTGCTTTCAACTGCTCGTTTGTCTTGTTTTTTTTTTCCTTAGCAATTGCTCTAGTTGATGATAAAATCATCTCTGTTGGAATTGTGAATCCATTTGCATGAGAATTCTAATGTGTTTGACCTGCATTTTCCTTCTTACACATTTCCATCTGATACCCAGAAACTCATAAATAATGTTAGCAGAAATAATATAGTTGAGAATATGAAACAAAGTAGTCATTGTCTCCAATCAATAGAGATGTGTAGAACTCTGAGATGCACATTTCTGATTTACAACTTAGTGCTGAAAAATATATGAAGACATAATACTGAACATATATTAAATACTGTTTTTACATAGTTCAGCTAAAGTCTAAGGATAGAAATTTTACTTTCCTTTTAATGACATCTTTAAAAGTATTTTAGAGGATAATTTTCAAAAATCAATATTTACAATGTACCTTGTTGACATATTTTTTGTGTTATAGATTTCAAAGTATCGAATTACAGTGTTTCCACTTTCTATTTATTTGACATATGCTTTTTCTGTTAAAACCGTGAAAAATCAATCATCATTTTGAGAACTGTCATTATTTTCCTCAACACCATTTATAAAAATTTAAAGATAGCAACTCTACCTTCCTAAACACATAAATGCACACTGTCTTGAATACCCAAAGAAAGGTATCCAAAGATTTTATTTTTTAAGCAACAAATTTCTGGGCTATTTATTGTTGAGACATATCATTTTAGAAGACTGATGCTCCTTAAAAATGACTTTGTGGTTGATTATAAGCTAGAAGTTTCATTTAGAAGTGATTATTATAATGTCATGTTGTTTTGTGTTTATTATATAGTAGTTGGGGCTTCCATGGTGGCTCAGACAGTAAAGAATCTGCCTGCAATGAAGGAGACCCAGGTTTGATTCCCTGGGTCTGGAAGAGCCTCTGGAGAAGGGAATGGCTACCCTCTCCAGTTTTCTTGCCTGGAGAATTCCATGGACAGGATATAGTCTGGCAGGCTATAGTCCTTGAGGGCGCAAAGAGTCGGACATGACTGAGCGACTCAGCACAGCCGACATGGTAGTTGTGACAGTACAATATATTACCTTTCAAATGTAAAACAGGTAAAATTACTATATAAAATATAGGAGTCACCATAGTAAGCAGAGTATAAAATCATATATTAAAATGTCTAACACACATATATATTAAAATGATATATAAGTTATTTTATTTCAGGTTTAAGAATTATTTAGTGAACTTTCTAACTCTTAGCTACTTAGGAATTTTCCCATTAAAAGAACCATTTCACATTTCATAGGTCAAAGCTACCATTTAGAGAAACATGCATTTAGCTTACAGCAAAATTCTGAAGCTCTCCTGGTGAGAAGTACTTAGATATAAGCTGTGAAATGAAAACTACACTCATTTTCCTTAGCCCATAACATTGAGAGTTCAAAAGGAAAGAAGCACTTCTCACCAAGAATAAACTGCAAACTGCATCGGGTTGTTGCAGGCTGTGCCAGGGGATTTGTCAGAGCAAGTACACAGAACCTCATAACTATTAGTGGTTAATTCAAAGGTGATTTAAGTCAGCAGTGACTAAATGGTATTAACATTACATCCGCAAAGTGAACTGCTAGGATAAGCATCCTTTATTCTTCTGTAATAAGTGATTTCTGCATAACAACTAAGCATATGAAAGTCCTCTTCATAGTAGTTGTTGCTCCAGGAATAATTTAAAAGAAATTTTGATTTTTTTTTTTTACCTGCTAAGAGTACTGTGATTATCACATGGCCATCAGTTTGAAAGACAGACAGAGATCTGAGTTCTCAATTAAGAAACCTAGACTCCAAGCAAAGTACAAGTTTCAACTTGCTTGATCTCTCAGTGAGGCAAAATAAACTAATAACTCTGGAGTATAAAGATCATGTTTGACTCAGTTATTGAAGCTGAATACATGGACCACTTTACATTTCATGAATTCAAACCAATGCTCCTAAGACCAAAAGCAGTCCTTTAAGTTTGTTGCCGCAGATATCAGTGAAAATATTTGAAACTGTATTTTTTATTTCAAAATGGTCATATATATGCAACTCCATATGGTTCACCCCAAACATATCTTTAGGGTTTGCAGAGTTTCAACCTCAGCCATTCAAGTAAATGTGAAGAAAAACATCCCATTTTAAAGCATACTGATGCATGAAAATATTATTCATAGACCACAAATAAATGTATAAATGAGATGCTACAAATATTTGTTAGTGCTCTTCAATGAAGCAAGTGGATTGTATTTTAAAGTTGAATAAAATGATCATAACACTTTTCAGTAAAATGATGTGACTATTAACCTTGATAAAATTAACACTCGTTGTCTAACTTAATGTGGTGATTTCTAAGATATTCTTTACTCATTCCTAAATATGAAAATCCACAACATATAATTAATCACAGGGGATCATCTGTCAATTTTTCAGACTTTATCCCAAATGTTAATTAATTATCAACGTCAACATTTCTTCTTCATGGAAGAATTTGCTATTTCATCATTACTCGTGCATGTGTGCTCAGTTGTGTCCGACTCGTTGTGTAGCCCACCATGGACTGTAGCCCACCAGGCAAGTATACTGGAGTGGGTTGCCATTTCCTCCTCCAGGAGTCATTATTACTCAGAACCTTGAAATTTTTACCTTCTTTCTTTTTTAAATCATCGTTAATGTAGCTTAATGTATTTTATTAAGAAATCCACAAAAGAGAGAAATGATGTTTAAAAAAAAAAAGTGATTCTTTGTGTATTCAGGAGCCTTGTATAGTGTTTGAATGATTTATTAATCATAATTATTGAGCGCTTAACATATGCACTGTATTTGTCTCTGAAAGTGGCTGATGGTATGGGAAAGTCCATTGCTCTATGGATCGTGCGATACAATGAAAAGAAGAGATAAAATTCTCCCTTGTTTACACTTACCAAAATATCCTTAGTTACTTTATTGAGGAACATTTAAATTCCACTTAAAATAAAATTTAAAAAATTAATAATCATTGTTAGAATATAAAATATGACATTTTTATATAATTTGATATTTATCAAATCTGAGGAAGAAAAATATTTTCTACAAGTAGATTTTTAAACTTGTATTTTAACTTAATGTTTTTAATCAATGTCAAAACTACCACACAAGTACATTCACCAAGTGTGTTTCTGTATCTCTATCATGAAGTGCATCCTTAGTCTAGAAAATGAATGAATCAAAGATGCTTACGTTGCCTGTAGATAGAGGCTCTCAAGCTACTTTCGGGTTTAGGCTATTCTGTGGCCTCCTGTGGTAAAAAGTATAGTTTGCTTCTGTGTGGGCTTCCATTGTGGCTCAGCTGGTAAAGAATCCGCGTGCAATGCAGAAGACCTGCGTTTGATCCCTGGGTTGGGGAGATTCCCCTTGGAGAAGGGAACGGCTACCCACTCCAGTATTCTGGCCTGGAGAATTCCAGGGACTGTATAGTCCATGGGGTTGCAAAGAGTCGGACATGACTGAGCAACTTTCACTTCACTTGCTTCTGTGCCATCTGGGAAATCCCTATAGATGTTTGCATATAAATTGCCTGCTTCCAGCTAAAAACTAAAATAATTCCAGTGGAGAAATGTTACCATTTGTGTTCAGGGAAAAGGATGAGCAAACCTCTGAATTGCAGAACTTCAATGTCAACCATTTGGTAAATGAAGCAAAAGAAGAGCTGGAAATAAACTTCAAATTCCTATGCAAGATACTTACACCATACTGACTGATGAAATATATGCAGTGGAAAACTTGCTAAACATCTACCGTGTGCCTCAGTTCAGTTCAGTTCAGTTGCTCAGTTGTGTCTGACTCTTTGTGACCCCATGAATCGCAGCACGCCAGGCCTCCTTCTCCATCACCAACTCCTGGAGTTTACTCAAACTCATGCCCATCGAGTTGGTGATGCCATCCAACCATCTCATCCTCTGTCATCCCCTTCTCCTCCTTCCCCCAATCTCTCCCAGCATCAGGGTCTTTTCCAATGAGTCAACTCTTCGCATGAGGTGGCCAAAGTATTGGAGTTTCAGCTTCAGCATCAGTCCTTCCAATGAACACTGTGTGCCTAGAACAGTGCTATTAACTTTCCAGTCAATGCCAGCAGTTTTGAATAAGAGAGAAGAATGTGTTCAGTGTTCAGTATCATCATAAACATGTTATCGTCTTCATCACTATCATTATCCTTATTCTTATCCTTATTTCATCATCAATGAAGTTCATTACTAAGCATTATTTTAATAACCATAAGTATATTAACTCATATTTCACAAATGAGAACTTAGATTCATGTCAATCAATTTACTTCAATGAGAGGAGAATGCTTGAGTCTGAGGACAGTTTTCAAACCTCTTAACCACCACTTTACCAGGCAGCATTATATTACAGAGATTTACCCCACCTCTAATCTCAAGTTTCGTAATGTTAGATGGAAAGTGCATGAAGAAATGCATGCTAGATGGTATCCTGGCCTCAGCAAATTTTGCTTTTCTGTAGGTTCTTGGGGAATAAGCAGGAAGAGAACTTGAAGTTCATTCATTTACTTATTCTTTCATTGTGTATTGGTCCCCTCCATCCCAAGCTACATCAATTTCCATACATCCTGATATCCAACAGAAATCCCACATATTTCACACTTAAGCTCTACATTGTTGTTATATTTTTGTATTAAATATCTTTGCCTTTTGCTTCTAAAGTTTATCCAGTATTGATTGGGGGAAGGGAATCAATAGTCTCTGATAATTCTCCATCTTGACAGAATTATGAGACTTTCAGGGATTTTCAGGTAAAAAAATAGTCCTCTGACCATCTCCACTTTCCTCAAAGAATGTTAAAATGTAAACTCACTAGATATATATTTATAGTTATATCCTACTACTCTCTTTCTGGAATAAACAATTTTGTGTATTTTAAAATATTGCCATTAAAAATAAGTGTAGCTTTGATTGTACTAAACAATAATCGAATGCAATGAATAATTTATTACAAATATCTTTATTATGTTTTGAACAAAAACATCTCTATTTGTTAAAAGATTTTGCTATGCATATATCCTAAATGTAGATTAATGAACATAATAGTATGTATTCCTTACTTTATATTCTTAAACTTCTTTTCATCTAATTTTAAATTTTTAACTATATTTCAGAAATAATATTTACCTCAGTCTTCTTGTTTTCAAGAAGGAAAATTAATTTTCTTTTATGACTATGCACAGTTATTATATATTTTGACTACTCTTAAAGATTCAGTGATTTAATGAAGATAAATTCAATTCTAAAATATAACTTGCAATCAGTTTTATTAATTTTCCATAGATTATTTGCATCATTAAACATTAACAGATATACAATTTGAATTGACCCACTTCTACTCATAAAAGTTAAAGACAGAGATAGAGAGACATATAATTTAAGAGACTTAGCTTCATTCTAACCATGAATTTTGAGAAATTTATTTAGTAGTTCCTACATTTCTAAACAGCATCAGTATGTTCAATAAATTTCTATAGGCATTTATTGAATTGTTCAGTAATCCACATTTAAAATATATGCATATCTATATATATGCTGATATGTCCATCAGCAGATGAATGGATAAGAAAGCTATGGTACATATACACAATGGAATATTACTCAGCCATTAAAAAGAATACATTGAATCAATTCTAATGAGGTGGATGAAACTGGAGCCTATTATACAGAGTGAAGTAAGCCAGAAAGAAAAACACCAATACAGTATACTAATGCATATATATGGAATTTAGAAAGATGGTAACAATAACCCTATATGCAGGACAGCAAAAGAGACACCGATGTATAGAACAGTCTTTCGGACTCTGTGTTGCTTCCATGTCCTAGCTATTGTAAACAGTGCTGCAATGAACATTGGGGTAAATGTGTCTCTTTCAAATCTGGTTTCCTCGGTGTGTATTCCAAGTAGTGGGATTGCTGGGTCATATGGAAGTTCTATTTCCAGTTTTTTAAGGAATCTCCACAGTGTTCTCCATAATGGCTATACTAGTTTGCATTCCCACCAACACACAGGGTTCCTTTTCTCCACAACCTCTCCAGCATTTATTGCTTGTAGATGTTTGGATAGCAGTCATTTTGATTTGCGTGAAATGGTACCTCATTGTGGTTTTGATTTGCTTTTCTCTGATAATGAGTGATGTTGAGCATCTTTTCATGTGTTTGTTAACCATCAGTATGTCTTCTTTGGAGAAATGTCTGTTTAGTCCTTTGGCCCATTTTTTGATTGGGTCATTTATTTTTCTGGAATTGAGCTGCAGGAGTTGCTTGTATATTTTTGAGATTAATTCTTTGTCAGTTGCTTCATTTGCTATTATTTTCTCCCATTCTGAAGGCTGTCTTTTCACCTTGCTTATAGTTTCCTTTGTTGTGCAAAAGCTTTTAAGTTTAATTAGGTCCCATTTGTGTATTTTTGCTTTTATTTCCAATATTCTGGGAGGTGGGTCATAGAGGATCCTGCTGTGATTTATGTCAGAGAGTGTTTTGCCTATGTTCTCCTCTAGGAGGTTTATAGTTTCTGGTCTTACATTTAGATCTTTAATCCATTTTGAGTTTATTTTTGTGTATGGTGTTAGAAAGTGTCCTAGTTTCATTCTTTTACAAGTGTTTGACCAATTTTCCCAGCACCACTTGTTAAAGAGATTGTCTTTTCTCCATTGTATGCTGTCTAGGTTGGTCATAACTTTCCCTCCAAGGAGCAAGCGTCTTTTAATTTCATGGCAACAGACACCATCTGCAGTGATTTTGTAGCACCCCAAAATAAAGTCTGTCTCTGTTTCCACTGTTTCCCCATCTATTTGCCGTGAAATGATGGGACTGATGCCATGATCTTAGTTTTCTGACTGTTAAGTTTTAAGCCAACTTTTCACTCTCCTCTTTCACTTTCATCAAGAGGCTTTTTAGTTCTTCTTCACTTTCTGCCATAAGGGTGGTGTCATCTGCATATCTAAGATTATTGATATTTCTCCTGGCAATCTTGATTCCAGCTTGTGCTTCATCCATCCCAGCATTTCTCATGATGTATTATTCTGTGTATAAGTTAAATAACAAGGTGACAATATATAGCCTTGACATACTCCTTTTCTAATTTGGAACCAGGCTGTTGTTACATCTAAGGTAAAATTATTAATAATACATAATAATCTAGGGTAAATTATTTTAAACTATTTTTTCATTCATTTATGCATTTATTCATTCAGTGGCTCCTCTGTGCCAGGCGCTCTGGAAGTTGTTGGTATATAATTTTGATACCTAATGGGTTTCCGTGGTGGCTCAGTGGTGAAGAATCCACCTGCCAAGCAGGAAACTCAGGTTCAGTCTGTGGGTTGGGAAGATCCCCTGGAAAAGGAAATGGTAATCTACCCCAGTATTTTTGCCTGAAAAATCCCATGAACAGAGGAGACTGGAGGCCTACAGACCGTGGCATTGCAAAAAGTTGGACATGACTGAGCAAATAAACAACAAAGGTCATCCTTCATGAAAGATAAGAAAAAGGGCAAACATCATGTTTCCATAATGAATCCTATAACACACATGAGTAAAGTGATATACAACCCTTCAGCTTAGAGCATCCAGATACCTTCCAGAAGGGAAGATCTGGAGCTATAACTCGTGGATCAGCGTGCATCATGGATTGCATTGTAAACTGAGGGCCCAGAAAAGCAGCTGCCTGACAAAAGTGTGTCAAAGAATTGTGATCTTTTTCAAATATTGATTTGCTTATATAAAGCCTTGGTGATAGTAGGCAAAGAAAAAGTAATTTATCTTCTTTTTTCAGCAGATGTTTACCCCTCATGGAGAATGAATAATATGTGATTCTAGTGTTAAAAGAAACAGACTGTTGCTTCTCAACAGTAGCTCATTTCTGGTACTTGGTAGACAGTGAGTTAAAATAGTCTAATTTGAGCCTTAGAGTATCTTTTCTTCCCATTCCATTTGTACTAGTTCTTCCAGAATAATTGTTATTTTGGCCACCAGAGATGATTGTGCCACTAATACATGTTGCCAGAAGCAACTTGAAAAATTTCTACATGGAAAATGTTCAGTTACATATTATTCAATAGAAATGGCACATAATATTTTAGATAAGCATACAGCATACAATATTCACATTTTGATCGACAAAATTAAAATAATTGTATCTTTGAAGATCATATTTTTAAGAGTTTTAGACTAATCTTAATGGAGTTAAATAATAACTCTAATATTGTTAATATTATAATAATAATATAATAATAATAAGACTAATAAACTGGAGTTAAAGTAACTTTCCTTGAGAAATGGTATATAAACTAAACAATACTTCCTTTATGGTATTTAAGGTTGTTTTTTAGAAGTCTCATCTTCAGTTCAGTTCAGTCGCTCAGTCGTGTCCGACTCTTTGCGACCCCATGAACCGCAGCACGCCAGGCCTCCCTGTCCATAACCAGCTCCCAGAGTTCACCCAAAACCATGTCCATTGAGTCGGTGATGCCATCCAACCATCTCATCCTCTGTCGTCCCCTTTTCCTCCTGCCTTCAATCTTTCCCAGCATCAGGGTCTTTTCAAATGAGTCAGCTCTTCACATCAGGTGGCCAAAGTGTTGGAGTTTCAGCTTCAACATCAGTCCTTCCAATGAACACCCAGGACTGATCTCCTTTAGGATGGACTGGTTGGATCTCCCTGCATTCCAAGGGACTCTCAAGAGTCTTCTCCAACACCATAGTTCAAAAGCATCAGTTTTTCAGCACTCAACTTTCTTTAGTGTCTCACCTTATGTTCTACATATTGTATAATGCAGTGTCATGTGGAGTGGTCTGATATCAGAAAGCCCCCAACCTTTAGTAGGTGAACCTTTTTCTCACTTTCATGCTTCAAGAAAGATTGAACTCATATTGGGTTCTCAGAGATAAAAAAAAATAAAGAGATGGCCATGCTTTGCTTACTTTAGTTTGTTCTGATTCTAAGAGACTGAACGTTTAGTTCTGAAAAACTAGATTTAAATTCTGCTAGCACTCTAAAGCTTTAATATCTATTTATGAATGTAACATTAACATCACAACATTTGTTTTCCTTTTTCTCACTCTGTGTTTATCTTTTATGATTTTCTGAACTATTCTGAATCAATTATTATTTTTAGTAATAGGTCTCATCAGTGACGCAATGGACATAAATTTGAGCAGACTAGGAGACAGTGAAGGACTGAGGAGCCTGGCGTGCTGCAGTCTGTGGGGTCACAAAGAGTTGGACGTGACTTAGCAACTGAACAACAACAACGGCAACTCATTCCCTAAATTTTAATCAATGTTCTTATTTTAGTCATTCCATATAAATTGCATCATATTCACAGTTTGATAAAATCATAAAATGATTAATCATAAAATTCCCCATACATTTAAGATATACTTATTTTTGTGTTAAATTGATGAGGAACCAAGGAAATTTCATACTTGATAGATACTGATGTAAATAAACTACATTCCAAGTGTGGTTTCTCTGTGTCTCCCTCAATCACACACACACATGCACACAAGTTATTACTTTAAAAAAATGAAGCTGATTGCTCTTGTTTTGTATTCTCTTATGTGATAATGTAATAAAGCAACAAATGTCTGCTTTATTGGAGGAACTGAGATATGAGTGGTAAGAATATGAAAATCATCTATGGAACTTGCTAAAATGTGGAATTCCATCTGTAATGGTTCTGATACAGAAATCAGTTCTGAAAGCCAGTGATGAGTCTGACTAAATTTAGTGTAAGTATTCTTTTTTTTTTTTTTTCATTTATTTTTATTAGTTGGAGGCTAATTACTTTACAATACTATAGTGGTTTTTGCCATACATTGACGTGAATCAGCCATGGATTTACATGTGTTCCCCATCAGGAGGCAGGAGTGTAAGTATTCTTTGTGAAATTTAGTTATGCAGGAGTGACAACATTTTGTTTATTCTCCCATTAAAGGAAAATCTCACAAAATTATTCGTGGCTATGGCCTGAACTAATTTAAATACAAAGGAAATAGAGGGGCATGACCTGTGGTTCTGTTTGTTATTGTTGTTACTTAGTTTCTAAGTCATTTTTGACTCTTTTGCGACCTCATGGATGTAGCCCTCCAGGCTCCTTTTGTCAATGGGATTTTCCAAACAAACATACTGGAGGAGGTTGCCATTTCCTTCCCCAGGGCATCTTTCTGAAACAGGGATCAATCCCACATCTCCTGCATCAGCAGGCAGATTCTTTACTCCTGAGCCACCAGAGAAGCCCTATGGTTCTGTTTCCTTAAGACATAGCCGAGGATACAAAATAAACAGTATTTGATCTACTGACTTAGTAAAATTATCAAAATCGAAGATCTGAATCCCTATCAATTTAACAGTATGGTAGGAAAATATCTGAAAAGGTGTTCTGTAATTAAAACATTCACATTTCTTAATCCTAATTTCAGTTAAATTGTGAATTTTCTCTAATATGAGTTTAATTATGAATCCCTTAACTACTCATTTTGAAATGTGAGCAATGCTATCTCTAGTCATTAAAGAGTTTCTTTTTAATGCATGGGTCTATTGATCCCTGCTATGTGATAGAAAACTGTGTGATATATTCTTCTCATATGTTGAGTAATTTAACTTATGTGAAGACCCTGGATATTTATTTTTTAAATCAGTTTATAGTGAATCTCAGTAATATGTTAAAACCATGAACACGGAGTGTATAAGAAAAGAACATGAGTCCAGATGTTTCTTATTTTTCTCTTTGTCTTTTTCCCCCTTCAGCAATGTTATTTTCCATCTGTCCATGAGAAAAAAAAAAAAACAACATTTTTGTTTTCTTTAGTAACACCAATTTGGGCAAAAAATAATAAAAGCAACAATGTGCACAGCAATGAAATTGGTCATTTCTGTGTAAAGTGATGAGCAGAAAATGTTTTTGAGATAAAGGTGTTTTGCTTGTTATTTTGTTTGGAGTTGGAGAAAGATCATAATAAGCACTGGTTTTCTTTTACTGATCATTATCCCTACCATTCACATGCTAGGACCTCAGGCATTAGAAAGTCTAATAGGTCAGTGATGTGTAAATAAGCTTCATACATTGTCCATAAGTAGATTACAAATTTTGTATGGATAGTGTCCTTTGGCTTCCCTGGTGACTCAATGGTAAAGAATCTACCTGCAATGCAGGAGATGCAGGTTTGATTTTTGAGTCAGAAAGATCCCCTGGAGAAGGAAATGGCAACTCACTCTGGTATTCTAGCTTGGGAAATGCCATGGACAGAGGAGCCTGGCGGGCTACAGTCCATGGGGTCACAAAAGAGTTGAACATGACTTAGTGACTACACAACAATAACACGCTGCCCTTTAACTTTTATAGCAAGTCAGCAAGTAATAGACAATAGTCAATTTTCCAATGAGTAGATAAATAGGTACATGAAGTGAGAGAATTTTAGAGTAGGAAAAAGTTAAATGGTATAGCTTTGCCCCAAAATGTGTCAAATTATAGATAATTTGAACATTTAAGCCCAAAATGATCATATAACTTGGTATGTGAAAAAAGTATGCACAGGTTGAATGTGTTTTTAATGATGAAAGTCACTGCTTATGAATGTCCTCATGGTCTAAAGACAGAAATAATTCTTCACTAAAGAAGTAACTATAAATGAGTTTAGAATAATTTCCTAGGAATTAGTGAGGTAGGAACATATGAAAAAAATAACAAACTTAAAACACAGATTATTTAATTTCACAAAAATGATTCAGTGGTGAATTAGCTTTGATGAAAAAAGTAAACTGATGAAGATAGACCTCTTTCAGGTATAAAGTTTGTCAGCATGATATTTTTCCAAGAGACACATTTCCTTATAGAACAGCCATTTAGGTGATAACCTGGGTCATCATTTTATCCCATAGCGGAGCCTGAAGCACAATAAACCTTATATATATTCATACTAAAGCAAAAGTTATCTACTGAACTTTGTAAACTTGTCTATTCTAATGTATATTTTGAATTCATATGGATTTTATTTTTTAGTATTTTTTAATCTTTCTTCATGTTACAAATGGAATTGACTACAAATTATCTTTTGGTTTTGATGTGAAGGCAATTAGAATAATGTGCAGATGCAGCTAATCTTGGAGCAATACATTTCCTGGAAATAGGTTCAATGATAGTATATATGTTTAGTTGCTCAGTTGTGTCCAACTCTTTGTGACTCCTTGGACCATAGCCCGCCACACTGCTCTGTCCATGGAATTCTCCAGGCAAGAATACCGACTGGGTTGCCATGCCTTCCTCCAGGGGATCTTCAAAACCAAGGGATTGATCCCAGGTCTCCTGCATTGCAGGCTGATTTTTACCATCTGACCCAACAGGGAAGCCCAACGATAGTGTGTCTTTTAAAACAGTGCAACTGTTGTCAAGCTTTCAGCACCAGGATGCCATGGGAAAGCTAATATGCTATCATATCATATTATAAAATTCCATTCAAAAATAATACTTTAGAAATAACTTTATTTTTGAAGCATTAAACTAATTTGTATATGACACTTATCATGTAAATTTTCCTTATGTAAAAAATGTATACCAATGACAGTTTTAATATGTTGCATCATCCAATTTTCTTAACATATGGCTAAAAAGCTTAATTTTGCAAAGCCAATACAGAATGTTTAATGTTTTACTTTTATTGCTTTCTAATATTATTTTTTATTAAGCAAGACAAACCAAACAAAAAGGAGGACACTCTAATGCCAGACCAGTTGCTAGATAAAATATGTATATAAATTCACGCACCTGCCTTGAACTCCATGTTAAGCTTTGGTCAGGCTATCACTTGGCATTTCTTATTCCCCTCTTCTCCCTCATCCACTTCTGTTAGATCCTGGGTCTCAGGCTAGGTCAGATCTTAGCCAATTTTAATCTTTTCACATTATTTCACATTACTCTAAACACCCCCCAGAGACATACAAGGGGGAAATTAAAAATGAAAACTGGCTTTTGATTTAGATTATGAATACCAGATTATGAAGCCCCCCAAAACTTTTTTCTTTTTTTTTGAGTTCCTGTAAGACTTTATTTTTTTTCATTTATTTTTATTAGTTGGAGGCTAATTACTTTACAGTATTGTAGTGATTTTTGTCATACATTGACATGAATCCACCATGGATTTACCTAGTATTTCTCAGAAATAAAGATGAATAAGAGAGAAAGTGAAAGGAGAGTGAGAAAGTTGGCTTAAAGTTCAACATTTAGAAAACTAGGATCATGGCATCTGGTCCTATCACTTCATGGCAAATAGATGGGGAAACAATGGAAACAGTGAGAGACTTTATTTTGGGGGGCTCCAAAATCACTGCAGATGGTGGCTGCAGCCATGAAATTAGAAGACATTTGTTCCTTGAAAGAAAAGCTCTGACCAACCTAGACAGCATATGAAAAAGCGGAAAGATTGCTTTGCCCACAAAGGTCCATCTAGTCAGAGCTATGCTTTTTCCAGTAGTCATTTATGGATGTGAGAGTTGGACTGTAAAGAAAGCTGAGTGCCGAAGAATTAATGCTTTTGAACTGTGGTTTTGGAGAAGACTCTTGAGAGTCCCTTGGACTGCAAGGAGATCCAACCAGTCCATCCTAAAGGAGATCAGGCCTGGGTGTTCATTGGAAGGACTGATGATGAAGCTGAAACTCCAGTACTTTGGTGACCTGATGCGAAGAACTGACTCATTTGAAAAGGCCTTGATGTTGGGAAAGATTGAAGGCAGGAAGAAAAGGACATGACAGAGGATTAGATGGTTGGAGGGTATCACCAACTCAATGGACATGAGTTTGAGCAAGCTCTGGGAGTTGGTGTTGGACAAGGAAGCCTGGCCTGCACAGTCCATGTGGTCGCAAAGAGTTGGACATGACTGAGCGACTGAACTGAACTGAACTGCACTGTACAGCATACTATCTATAAATAAAAATGCAATATTATATACCTAGAAATTTGCTAACAAAATAGATTTTATGTTGTCTTCTTATCACAGATAATAATGACAACAACAAAGAGGGCAGGAGAAAAATTTTGGGTAGGTTATGGCAAGGACTACGGTGATGGTTTCGCAAGTATATACTTAATCTCTATACTCATCAAGTTGTAGTCAATAAGTATACACAGCTTTTTGTATATCAGCCAGACTTGAATAAAGTGGTTTCAAAAATAAACAAATTTTAAAGAATTTTTTTAAAGCATCATTCTTTTCAGGATTTCCCTACTTCTTATATTTTTTTCACATATGTTTCCAAATACATATTTCATTGAAGCATCAATGTGACCTCTCAATTTGTTAATATTTGCTTTAAGATAAGAAGATATCTTACCTTAATTATCATTTGATATATGAAATCTCTTTCATGAAATGCAAAGACAGTTTTTGCTACACATAGTTTATTCTTTAATGGTAGTTACTTTTTAATGAAATCAATTTTGTAATTTTTTCTCTTTAAATACTTACTAGGGTTTTCATACATATATTATGATATCAAGTAAATAACAACAAACCATTTTTTTTTGAGAAGGTCATCAGAATAATATGTATCTAAATATGTAAATATCCAGGTGCAGCTATATTAGATACCATCCAAGGAAATAGTGGGATAAATGAAGAAAACTAGAATGCATACAAGCCATATAAATCTACCATTTCACTTCTGTTAAAGGAGTTCTATGTATATCAAAGGCAAAAATACAAAAATAACTAAATAAAAAGAAAAAAAAACAAAATAATAAACTTTGGAAATTAATATTAAAAATGTGATCCATGATGTAAAAGGGAAAATATAAAAGAGAGTTGTATAAGTGAGTCAGAAATAAAAGTTCAGAGAAATACATTTTACACTAGTTAAAGAATTTAGTAAAATATGAGAGAACTATTATATTTGCTTTTTCTCAGTGATGAAAAGGAAGCCAAGAAGAACATACTAAGAAGAAGAAAAGTTACCCATGAATAAGTTGTGGAAGGCAGAGCTGAGATCATAATAATGAATAAATTAAGACAGGACAAAAGTCGTTGACTGCTTTCAATTTCATGGGCTCGGACACTCAGTTCTGAAGACAGCATGTAATACTCCTACTACTTCCACTAGCAGCTGTATTAGAACCCTGTAAGAGAGTCAGTATTTAATTAAACTTTGCTTCAGCAATAAGCTCTTATTTGTCTTGGGCTGGCTCCACAATTCAGTGAGGTCCTCTAGAACCCAGACTCTTTACAGATTTCGTCAATGTGCCAGTGATGGCTCTCCCGGTGCTAGCAAGAGAACCACAGGAGTGCCTGGCAATCAAGTCTTCACGTAGTCGTGTCCAAAAGTTAGAAAAAGTAAGGTAACGGCATGCGTCCTTAGGCTCTTATTTCTCTTCATTAGGAAGAGCAGTATTTCTTAAAATAACAAACAGAATTCTTTTATTTTCCAGTGGGCAAGCTATATCTTCCCTGATGGCTCAGCAGGTAAAGAATGCGCCTGCAATACAGGACCCGCAGGAGATGCCTGTTCAATCCCTCGCCTGGGAAGATCCCCCGGAGGAGGAAATGGCAACCCAATCCAGTAATCTCCCCTGACAAATCCCATGGACAGAGGAGCCTGGTGGATTACAGTCCACAAGGTCGTAAAGAGCGACTAAGCGTATGCGCACACATACACACACAGAGTCAAACTAAATTCTATGCACAATCCTAAGTGAATCTATAGCAAAAATGTGATGAAAATCCACATGTAGCAAAGCCCAAAAATTTGTGCAAACCAGTGTTTCCCCTGAGGTTTTATTAATAAGGGGAAAAGGTAGGGTGTGAAGGGAAAATGATGGCAGGAATATAGATGTTTATTTATTCTAGTGGTAAATACTGATTGGAGGTTTTCTACTTACCACACAAGCTGTATATATTTCATCTTCTTCTAATTGTGTTGTGTAAGTCACACAGTTTTATTCTTGGTTAACTGAGAGTAAATAAAACTTTAAGATCATGTAATTCGCCTAAGGTAGCGTAGTTAACAAAATGATGCAAATTTGTACAAATTCTCTTTAGGTTTCTAAATAGAATACAAAAGCTATAAAATATAAAACTGCATTATACTGAAATATAAATTCATATTTAAAATATTGTAGAATAAAACCTTTGAAGCTTTATAAAAAGGGGTATACAGTTGTGACTTATGATATAAAATGAGAAGTTTAACTCATTCTATAGATATCTGCTAGCACTTACTTGAAAAGACCTGATATTGGGAAAGATTGAAGGCAGAAGAGAGGGGATGACAGAGGATTAGATAGTTGGATGGCATCACTGACTCAGTGGACATGAGTTTGAGTAAACTCTGGGAGATGGTGATGGACAGGGAGGCCTGGCGTGCTGCAGTCCGTGGGGTTGCAAGAGTTGGACAGCACTGAGCGACTGAACTGAACTGAACACTTATTAGAGGCCTTACTGTCTAGAAGGAATTTGAATACCATGATCCAGAGGCCATTAATGCTTGTGTGTGTGCCATGTGTGTGCATGTGTGCAATAGTATATATCTATGTTAAGATGGAGAAAATCTGGTATTGCTTAAATATTATGCAAGAACTATAATAATATTAAACTTAAAATATAGAAAGAGGTATTTGAATCAAAGAGAAGTATTAGGTTTAAAGCTCACTCTTGGGCAAAATAAAGGATTTCAGCATCATCTTTTTGTTGTGAGACACAGATTAAAAAATAGCAATTGAAAGTGTTCATTTCCCTGTATTCCATTAAGGTATAAACCTGGGTGACCTAAAGGCCTATTATCATGATCTTGAGTTTTATGGCAGCAAGTAGAAAAAAGTTCCTAATATACTTAGCATTTTCCCCTTATTAATTCAAACTATTCAATGAAAATTCAAAATAGATACAGAGTTATCCTATGCTTGGCATAAGCAGGGCATTAATTTCTTAAAAACAACAGATTATTTTTCACTACTCCTGTATTTCATACATGAACTTCCAGGTGAAGGAGAGCCCTATTAATAAGTCTCATTTCCTGAAGGATCAACAAGTAGAATCCAGAGAATAGAATCAACAATAGAATCAACAATAGAATCCAGAGCCCAAGAAGAGTATTAGTCTTGGAAAAGCAGAAAGATCCTCATTTATGAAACTTTAAAGAACAAAGAAGTGTGTAGGCTGTAGCTGGTTTAAATAAGTAGGTGTTATATTAATGACCTAAAGATGGCCTTTGTATGTTGGCCCCCAGATTGTTTGTTCACAGCAGGTTGACACCTTTTCATTATTAGCTCAGAATTCTGTTGGTGCTAAACTGAGATTTTTATACACCCAATTATTTTAAACACAGCCCAAATCAGATACTTTGCCTTCTTCAATCTGCTTGCCTTGCCAGCCCCATGAAACTGAGCTTACTCTCTGCTAGCCGTGGACAGGTCTGGGACTATACAGACCTCAAGCTGCTGCCCTGCCAGGCTCTCAGACCCAGGGACTCTGTCGTGCTGGTGATCAACATCACCTAGACGTATAACCCCCTTCTCAGTACCTTTCTTTTTCTGGATGGTGCTACCACACTCCCAAAGCCTCTGGAGAGTTTCATGCTTTGAAAAACTTCCTCACATCATCACGTGTCAGAGTCTCACAAATCAGACTTGTGTGTGCTACTGGGTTTTATATAGATATATGGAGATATATATATATATATATATATATATATATAATATTTGTTATAGCTGTACGTATCTCTGTTTCATGGAGCCAAGTGCATTTGCAGAGATAAGTGAAAGGATGTGACAAGGTAATTAAAAGTTTAGATTAGCTTGACTGTGGAGAAGGAGAAGAGGGTACCATAATTCCAGGTATTTCAAAGACTGATCAAATGATAGTGGGAGCGATGAATTTGTAGTAGCATAGACCACACAGTTTTGTTCTTTTCTGTTTGTTTCTGTGCTTATTTTTCTTTGCACTGTTTGGCAACCTTTGTGGCAAATAAAAGATGGAAATTTGTGTTGATACAATGTTTAGTGCTTGTGTTAATGGTGAAATGAAGAGCAGAAGGAGTCAATATGTTGAAAGTATTACTAAAAATCTATAGTGAACATCTGTGACATCTGGTTTATAGAAAAGCATGTGAAGATAGAATACTATATTGGAGCAAAGGATAAAATAAAGTTCTAGAGCAGGGCTATGCAGTCAAACTCACTGTAAAGATAAAAATTTTCTATAATCTGTGTGTCTAATATGGTACAGTACACTAATTACATGTGACTGTTGAACACTTGAAATGTAGCTAGAGTAAAGAGGAATGGAATTTTTTTTCATTTTTTTATTGTGGTAAACAACATAAAATGTGCAATCGTTACCAGTTTTGTTCAATAGCATTAAGTATATTTATATTGTAAAGCTATTCATCCTGCAGAACTGAAACTCTGTATTGATTAAAAAATAGCTTCCCCTTATCCCTTCCCAGGTCCCTGGCCCCTGATAGCCACTATTGTTACTTTCTATATCTATTGATTTGACAACTTTAGATATATCATAAATGGAGTCATACAGTATTGGTCCTTTTGTAACTAGCTTACTTCACCAAGCATCATGTATTTAACAATATCTTAATTGTGATATGTGATGAGATTTCCTGATTTTTAAGGTTTCATGGTATTCTGTTATAAATATCTATCATATTTTGTTTATTCATTTGTCTGTCGGTGGGCATTTATAATTGTAAATAATGCTATAAATTGTAAATAATGCTACTATAAACATGTTTGCAAATAATGCTTCAAGATCCTGCTTTCAGCTCATTTGGATGTACACCCAGAAGTGGGATTGCTGGATTATATGAGTAATTCTATTTCTAATTTAAATTATTCTTACTCTTATTTTAAATTTTAATTTCTTTTGCTGTTGACTATCCCAGTTCACATACCAATTTTTCCACATCTCTGCCAAAATGTATTATTTTCTCTGTTTTTTTTAAAGTGGTAGACATACTAATGATTGTGAGGTGATAACTCACTGTGATTTTAATTTACATTTCTCTCATGAGCATCTTTTCGTATACTTGTTAGCCATTTGTATACAATCTTTGGAGAAAGGTCTAAGTCTTTTCTCTTTTTTGCAAATTGGATTATTTGATTTTTGTTTTTGAGTTGTAATTCTTCGTATATTCTGGATATTAATCTCTTATCAGATCTGTGA
Source organism: Muntiacus reevesi (assembly GCF_963930625.1). Taxonomy (NCBI): domain Eukaryota; kingdom Metazoa; phylum Chordata; class Mammalia; order Artiodactyla; family Cervidae; genus Muntiacus; species Muntiacus reevesi. Next base: position 25,908,960 of record NC_089252.1, on the reverse strand, counting down.
TTTGCATGCATTTTCTCTCCTAGATTTTACCTGTTCCCTGTTGATTGTATCCTTTGATGAACAAAATGTTTGAGTTTGATGTAGTAATATATGTCTATCTTATCACTTCTGCTTATGCTATCACATCCAAAAAATTATTGCTAAATCCCAATGTCACAAAGTTTTTCTCTGTGTTTCCTTTTGGGAATCTTACAGCATTGGGTTTTATGTTTAGGTCTTTAATCCATTTAGACTTAATTTTTGTATACAGTATAAATATCCAATTTTATTTTTTAGCATGTGGATATTCAGTTTTCCCATAGCAGTTTGTTGGAGACTGCCCTTTCGCCACCAAGTGGCCTTGGCACCCTTGTTGAAGATCATTTGCGTATATAATCAAGAGTATATTTCAGGACCTTCTATTTTATTCCTTGGTCTATATGTCTTTCTTAAAGTCAGTACAGAATTTTGATTACTATAGCTTTGTAATATGCATTGAAATCAGGAATTGTTAGTTCTTCAAGTTTGTTTTTCTTTTTCAAAAATTTTTTGGCTATTTGTGTTCTCTTGAGTTCCCATGTGATTTTTCGGATGATTCCTTACTATGTTTGCAAAATGTACCATTGGGGTTTTGATAGGGATTGAATTGAATCCATAGATCACTTTAGGTCATATTGACATCATAACAATTAAGTCTTCCAATCCATGAACAGAGATGTCTTTCATTTATTTGGGTCTTTTTTTTTTTTTTCTCTAAGAAATGTTTTGTATCTTCAGTGAACAAATCTTTTATCTTTGGTTAAATTTATATCTAAGTATTTTATTCTTTGATGGTATTGTGAATGGAATTGTTTTCTTAATTTCTTTTTCTATTTATTGGCAGTGTTCAGAAACCTGAGTTTTGCTTGTAATTTTGTATTCTGCAACTCTGCTGAATTTATTACTTCTAACAGCTATTTTTTGTGTAACCTTTAGGGTTTCCTACATATGAGATAATGTTATCTGTGAGCAGAGATAATTTTAGTGATTTCTTTACAGTTTGTACCTTTTGTTTCTTTCTCTTGACTAATTGTACTGACAAGGACTTCCAGTACTATGTTGAACAGAAGTTAATTAGAGTGGGCATCTTTGTTTTATTCCTGATCATAGAGGAAAACCTTTCAGTCTTTCCTCATTGTATATGGTATTAGCTGTGAGTTGATGAACTGAATTTTAATTGAATTTCATTGTAATAATTAAATTGTAATTTAAATAGCACCATGCAGTTCATGACTACCATGCTGGACAGTATAGTCCTAGAGAGTCCAGAAATAGATAAATATTGGCTTTATTGGCAGATGTGAGTTTAGTATTTTAAAAACAGAATTCATTCATAGGACATACTTTCAGGTAAGATGATGTAGAGTTGTGAAAATTTGAGGAATATAGAGATTTTTTTCTTTTTTTGCCAAATCTAAATTTAGCTTTATTTAAATTGGGTTAATAGAAAAATGAAGTAACATATCAAATGCCTATTCACAATCATACCAGGAATTATTCCATAAAGTTCTATCAGTGACAGATAACTCAGAGATGAATTTTCTCCTCTGATTTGAGAGACATTCAACTCTGATATAGGTGAGAAATGATGAAATTACATCCACTGTTTCTTATGTAACATAAAAATCTACTTATAATTGTGAGTTCATTAAACCGTGAGGAAACAATGAGTTTTTAAAAGTACCTTATACCAGTGTTTGATTCCAAAAAAGGCAAAAGAAGGAAGTAAACTGTGGAGAAAATTGAGGGATACATTTTATAACAGAAGTAAGACAGAATTTAATTCCATTTTCTTTCATATTATCTCTCATAAACTCTGTTTATTTCTCTCACCGAATTTCTGTTTAGTAGTTATTGTTTTTTTCAAACTGGAACTCCTAATTTATTCTAATAGATCAAGTCAGTATCTATTGGACCTGAAAATAATTACATTACATTCCTCTTTGGTTCAGTTACTTCAATCTGTTTTAGGGGTTATATTCACATGAATGCAAAATCAGGGAAAAATGAAAACAGGTTCTCAATGAATATATGACAAGTTTTGATGTTATCTAAATTTCTATCATCACCAATATGGGTATTTACTAAATGAGACTAAATTAGACCCAGCACTCTCTCTGTTTGCAAATTTCAAAGCAAGCGGCCTTCCTATAATCTAACTTAAAACTACACACTCACAATATGCACTAGTTTTCTCTGGTGCCTTTTAATAATTAGAAAAAAATAGGCTCACACACAACCACATTATGTTTTGCTTTCTCTTCTATATTAGGACACGTAAATGCAATTTCTTTATTCCCATGTTATCTCTCTGGTGGCTTAATAAAAGTTGTTATTTTTAATCAGTTAGATAATTTCTTGTTCAACATATGGTACTTCTTAGTTGTTTCCATCCCTGAGGAAGAAGAAAAAAAAATATCTTATTCAGGCTAATTTTGATATGACTTGCAAATTTTCTGAAATCATTAACTACTGGCCTTCTACTTCTCTAAAACTAACTATGCCACCCTAGGTGGAAGTTTTGATGTTCTATTACCTCCAAGGTTTCAATTGTTTTTATTTAGGCAATTTCTCAGAATAGCACTGCAGAAAGTATAGGTGTCTATAATCATTTTAATAAAGGAAAAGTTTCTAGAATATGTGTCATGTTTCCATGGCATTGAGGACTAAAATGTATGCATCAGCAAGAGTTTTTATATGAAATTAAAGATTTAACCCTATTAGATTTAACCCTATTAGATTCTCTTAATACTAATATTGTCCAAGAATCACAGGCAGGATTATATCCTATAAATGCATCAGAGGTGCTTAAACTGTGAATATTTCATAGTTTAATGCATAAAGGAACATATAGGAATATTAATTATAGCATTTCCATTGATTATAAAAATGACGAGAATCAAAAATAGAAAATTTTAAACAAAAAGCATAAGTAAATGTTACCAAGTGAAGTGCCTTTGAAGCTGTAAATCTTTTGTCTAAAAAACATTGTTTTCAGTTGAGTTCAGTCACTAAGTCATGTCTGACTCTTTGTGACCCCATGGACTACAGTGCGTCAGGCTTCCCTGATCATCACTAGCTCTTGGAGCTTGTTCAAACCCATGTCCACTGAGTTGGTGATGCCATCCAACCATCTCATCCTCTGTCGCCCCCTTTCCCCCTACCTTCGATCTTTCCCAGCATCAGGGTCTTTTCCAAGGAGTCAGTTCCTTGCATCAGGTGGCCAAAATATTGAAATTTCAGTTTCAGCATCAGTCCTTCCAATGAATATTCAGGACTGATTTATTTTAAGATTAACTGATTTGATCTCCTTGCAGTACAAGGGGTTCTCAAGAATTTTCTCCAAAACCACAGTTAAAAGCATCAATTCTTTGGTGCTCAGCTTTCTTTATAGTCGTATTCTCACATCCACACGTGACTACTGGAAAACCATAGCTTTGATTAGATGGACCTTTGTCGGCAAAGTAATGTCTCTGCTTTTTGATGTTGTCTAGGTTGGTCCTAGCTTTTCTTCCAAGGAGCAGGTAATTTCATGGCCACAGTCATCATCTGCAGTCATTTTGGAGCCTGACAAAATTAAGACCCTCATTGTCTCCATTGCTTCCCCACCTATTTGCCATGAAGTGATGGAACTGGATGCCATGATCTTCGTTGTTTGAATGTTCATTTTAAACTGGCTTTTTCCCTCTCCTCTTTCACTTTCACAAAGAAGCTCTTTAGTTCCTCTTGACTTTCTGCCATAAGGGTGGTGTTATCTGCATATCTGAGGTCATTGCTATTTGTCCCGGCAATCTTGATTCCAGCTTGTGCTTCATCCAGCCTGGTATTTCACATGTTGCACTCTGTGTATAAATTAAATAGGCAAGATGTCAATATACAACCTTGACGTACTCCTTTCCTGATTTGGAACCAGCCTGTTGTTCCATGTCCAGTTCTTTCTTTTGCTTCTTGTCCTGCATATAAATTTCTCAGGAGACAGGTAATGTGGTCTGTTATTCCCATCTGTTGAAGAATTTTCCACAGTTTGTTGTCATCTATACAGTCAAAGGCTTTGACATAGTTAATAAAAAAGAAGTAGATGTTTTCTGGAACTCTCTTGCTTTTTCTGTGATCCAACAGATGTTGGCTCTTTGATCTCTGGTTCCTCTGCCTTTTCTAAAACCAGCTTGAACAGCTGGAAGTTCACGGTTCATGTCCTGTTGAAGCCTGGCTTGGAAAATTTTGAGCATTACTTTGCTAGCGTGTGAGATGAGTGCAATTGTGCGGTAATTTGAGCATTCTTTGGCATTGCCTTTCTTTGGGATTGGAATGAAAACTAACATTTTCCAGTCCTGTGGCCACTGCTGAGTTTTCCAAATTTTCTGGCATGTTGAGTGCAGCACTTTCACAGCATCATCTTTTCGGATTTGAAATAGCTCAATTGTAATTCCATCACCTTCACTAGCTTAGTTCGCAATGATGCTTCCTAAGACCCACTTGACTTCACATTCCAGGATTTCTGGCTCTAGGTGAGTGATCACACCCTCATGGTTATCTGGGTCATGAAGATCTTTTTTTGTATAGTTCTCTGTTTTTTCTTGCCACCTCTCCTTAGTATCCTCTGCTTCTGTTAGGTCCATACAATTTCTTCCCTTTATTGTGCCCAGCATTGTTTTAGGCTCAGAGAATAGTAAGCTCTGTATTATTGCTATTACTTTCTTTCTCAGATGAGTCCCTCAAATCCTATTAACTCCTTAAAGTCCATAGTGAGATATAGATAAAAATATATTTTCTCAAGGTATTTTTAGTAGATTCTTATTTACAAAATTGATGTATTTTAGAGCTGGAAATGACCTTGAATATGATATTATCCTGAATTCTAAAACAGCGAGGTTCAGTGAAGTCAATTATATTTCTAAAATTAGGAAAAGAATTTAGTGGTACCCCTAGAACTCTTACCTGGTCACCTGATCCCCGTCCTACTGTTGTAGATTGCTATGAATCATCTCCTTGACACCCATTACCAGAAAAGCACATTCTACTGAAGATTGAACCTTTGTCTCTGTTCCTTTCCAAATCAGAATATATAGTAGGCTGGCATATTGGAAAGAACCTATCAATTAGTTTTTTAATAGTTAAAAATCAAGGCTAATCATTTGTAGTCCTTCAAAAGTAAAACAACAGCCCCAGAAGCAGAGTGATTATTTAAGATTTATTAATAAAATACATATTAATAGAGGAAACTTCCATACTGTGATAAGTAGAATTTACTTCAATTTTAGATTTCTTTAAACCACAGACCAGAAATCTCTAATAATAAATACCAAAATACCCTCATCCTCAAAACTCTGCCCATATTTCTGAGGCTTAGGAGGACTCATAGTTTCTTTTACTACCTATGGAATGATGAAGTCTCAAATTTAGTATCTCTTGCAAACTTAATTTGTGTACTTGTTTACAACTTCTGCTAGATATTTAATGAATATCTTTCATAAGACAAGAACTGAAAGAATTCTGTTTCTCACAGCTCAGTTCATTGTAATTTATCATACTTAATGTTTAGTCCTTAACCTGTTTTTCAATGTAGATGAAAATCAAGTTATATAAACACACTTTATTTTTTTATCAAAGAGTGGAAAGGGCTATTAACATAATCCACATATTTTATAGCTTATATATCTCTTTTAAAAAATTCTAGAGAACTAAGGAAACTAAAGGCATTAATATGAAGCTGAGAGGTTAGGAAAAGGTCAGTTTTCATTCCAATCCCAAAGAAAGGCAATGCCAAAGAGTGCTCAAACTACCTCACAATTGCACTCATCTCACACACTAGTAAAGTAATGCTCAAAATTCTCCAAGCCAGGCTTTAGCAATACGTGAACTGCGAACTTCCAGATGTTCAAGCTGGTTTTAGAAAAGGCAGAGGTACCAGAGATCAAATTGCCAACATCTGTTGGATCATCGAAAAAGCAAGAGAGTTCCAGAAAAACATCTATTTCTGCTTTATTGACTATGCAAAAGCCTTTGACTATGGGGATCACAATAAACTGTGGGAAATTCTGCAAGAGATGGGACTACCAGACCACCTGACCTGCCTCTTGAGAAACCCGTATGCAGGTCAGGAAGCAACAGTTAGAACTGGACATGGAACAACAGACTGGATCCAAATAGGAAAAGGAGTACGTCAAGGCTGTATATTGTCACCCTGCTTATTTAACTTATATGCAGAGTACATCATGAGAAATGCCAGGCTGGAAGATGCACAAGCTGGAATCAAGAGTGCCAGGAGAAATATCAATAACCTCAGATATGCAGATGACACCACCCTTATGGCAGAAAGTGAAGAAGAAAGAACTAAAGAGCCTCTTGGTGAAACAGAAGGAGGGGAGTGAAAATGTTGGCTTAAAGCTCAACATTCAGAAAACTAAGATCATGGCATATGGTTCCATCACTTCTTGGCAAATAGATGGGGAAACAGTGGAAAGGTGTCAAACTTTATTTTTCTGGGCTCCAAAATCACTGCGAATGGTGATTGCAGCCATGAAATTAAAAGACGGTCACTCCTTGGAAGGAAAGTTATGACCAACCTGGACAGCATATTAAAAAGCAGTGACATTGCTTTGCCAACAAAGGTCCATCTAGTCAAGGCTATGGTTTTTCCAGTAGTCATGTATGGATGTGAGAGTTGGACTATAAAGAAAGCTGAGCACCGAAGAACTGATGCTTTTGAACTGTGGTGTTGGAGAAGACTCTTGAGAGTCCCTTGGACTGCAAGGAGATCCATCCAGTCCATCCTAAAGGAGATCAGTCCTGGGTGTTCATTGGAAGGACTGATGCTGAAGCTGAAACTCCAATACTTTGGCCACCTGAAATGAGGAACTAACTCACTGGAAAAGACCCTGATGCTGGGAAAGATTGAGGGAGGGAGGAGAAGGGGACTGCAGGGGAATAGATGGTTGGATGGCATCACCAACTCAGTGGTCACGGGTTGGGTGGACTCTGGGAGTTGGTGAAGGACAGGAAGGCCTGGTATGCTGTGATTCATGGGGTCGCAAAGAGTCAGACACGACTGAGCGACTTAACTGAACTGAACTGAGAGGCTAGTGGACGTTGATGATTTGAGGTGCAAACATGGTGTATAATGTAATCATGGAATAGTACCTTTGGAAATATATAATGAGAAATGTGCTGCTAAAAGTTATAACTGGAAATCATATTGTTTGTTTTTTACCCACAGTTCATAATCACTCATGGCTCCTCCTTTGATATCTCATCACTTCTAAGTATAATGTTTTAAAATTCTAGAACCAGTTTTGCTGTGTTCAAATCCCAGCTTTGTCATTCACTGGCTGTATAATGGGCTTCCCAGATAGCATAGTGGTGAAATAATCTGCCTGCCATTACAGGAGACACAAGAGACACGCGTTTGATCCATGGGTTGTGAAGATCCCCTGTAGCAGGAAATGGCAACCCACTCCAGTATTCTTGCCTGGAAAATGAACAGAGGAGCCTGGAGGGCTACAAACCACGGGGTTACAGGAAGTCAGATGTGAGTGAACATGCACATACACACACACACACACACAGCTGTGTAATATTGGGCAGATTATTTGTGGCTCAGAGTTTTTATCTGTTAAGTGAGAGGAACATTAAGGGAGGATATCTTCTAGAAAATTACTGACATGTTGAAAATATTCTTTTAAATATTTATTATGGTTGTCATTTGTTTTGATTTTGTCTTCTCTGATATGGTGGCCTTATTGAACAGAAATTAATATTTCCTGATCAAAACAAACCAGCCAGTAACCTGATCATCAGCAGTTTACAGAGGGCACAGACTAATGAGGTTCCTGCTCTTTATTTCACTAACCATACACCGAATTTATAATGCATTTTGTCAATCAGCCAGTAAAAGGTTAATAAAATAAATATTCAATCATATGACTCTTCATTTTAGCTAGGACATTACTGCTCATGTATTAATTTTATCCTTAGCCTTATGATTTATTACATGGCTAAAAGTGATCTTCCAAATTATTTAGTAACAATATCAGATTTTCTATTTCTTTTGACAAATGCTTGACTAAAATTTATCTTTTCTTTTTAAAAGAGCTACTTTTTCTTGGATTTCTTCAATAAAATCTTATGTACATACATATACAAAGCATCAATTAACATTTCCATTAACTTTTACAAAAAGACTCTATTAATAGGAACTTCTAATATTAAGAATATAGTCCTTCAGAGGAATACTCATTGCCATTTCTGTCTTGGAAACTCTTATTAGAACCTCTTCTTTGGGTTATAAGTGGAGGTAAGAGGTGTAGTTACACAAAATATTTTGACAAATCCCATTGTACAATTGAGAATTTAAAAGAGATGGTTATTCTAATATTCAAGATTACATGTTAGAATTAATATATATTCAGAAATATTATATGTAACCAGAAAGCTCTAATCATTTAGAAAAATAAAATATTTCCTCAACAGTTCCACAACTGTATCCACTGTTAAAAAATGTGGCAACAGTAATGAACAATGAGTTGCTTCAGTGGGCAGTGTATGACCGGAACAGGTACCAGTACTTGCTAAGATTTGCAGCTTGTGAAACAGTTTTCACTCAAGTAGAACTGATTCATATTGAATTCCATGAGCATTTGAACAAGTACTTGGTTTGAGTAGCCAGGGAGAAAGTCTCTTTTAAATTGCCTGAAATGAAGTTGTTGAAAAACAGGAAAAGTGTTCTACAAGTTTGATGAACTAAAAAATGCAATTAAATCATCCACCGGTCATTTCTATAGAGCATAAATCTTAATATTAAAAAATTTAAACTGAAGTATTGATATAATTATTTTAAATACTTTCTTCTTTTTGCATTAAAATAGAGATGATAAAGTTAAAGCTTATAAATGAATGAACACTAAATAGTGGAAAAAGTTAAATATAGGTCAGTTGGAGTAAAGCTTCCTACAATACATTTAGCGAAGCATCACTAAACCACAAAATAGCTTTTGGAGAAAGATAAAAAAGATATATGATTTAAGAAATCCTGTTTCTTTCATGCCTTGGTCTTTGGAAAAAGGTAGGTGAATTGTGCTGTGTTTGTGTCATCATGCCTTTTTACAAAACATTGCTGCTATGGGGATTTCTAAATGACATTCATAAGTGGAATTCCAAGGGTAACATCAATTACTCTTTTGCTCCATGACATTTTTATTCAAAAATAATCCTGAAATATTCATTTTGTAGTACTTGATACTTCAGTGTACAAGACCATTTATAGAAAGGGAAAACCCAAGAGAGACTTTACTAACAGCTGGAAAAATGCCAGCAGATTTTAGTAACTTTCTCTGTAAAACTGTAATGAGTAAAGGAATTGTAAACCTGTTAAGTTTTATCATTTATTATTACTTATTCAAGTACAGTTATGACAAAAATATATTATTGATTGATTTTGTGTATGTGTAAGTTTTATATTTATGAATAGTTGTTAGAAGTTTGGGCATTTTGATCCTTTGAAACAAATACTGGCAATGTATCTGTGACCTTTTATTAGCATTTATATTTAGTAAGAATTCTTATGAATGCTACATAAAAATTAACATTTTTAATTTCCTCTGTTACTGGTTTTAAGAAAATGGATCGCATGTTATTAGGCAAAAAAACAAACAAACAAAAGACTGCTGTGGAGATAACAGTTATTCAGTGACAAACTTATTATTAACATTCAGGCAGTTTTATCATATCTTTAGAGTGATTTCTGGCATGAAATGCAACGGAATCATCATCTTACTCTGATGTCCACATTGCTAATGCTATTAACTTTAAGAGAAAGGAAAGCTTCACTTCAGTACCTGAAGACTTAATTCTAGTATCTGATTGAACTCTCCAAGTGGAAGAAAGTAAAGCATGTGACTTTAGTTTTGTGCAGTTCAAGTAATGAAAATCCCAAAGCCTGACACTAATCTTTTGAGTTTATAGATTTCTTACTTGGCACCATAAACTCCTTGGCTACTTTCCTCTTGTAAAATAAGCTGTTGCTCAAATCCTAGCAGGAGACTCTGGTCTTTGAAAGTGTTTTACTGCCTAAACAAAAATGATTACCCAACTCTAAGTTTCCCATTATAATTAAAATTATCAAAAGCAAGCTGTTTGACCACTAATTTTATTGCATCTTCATAATATCTTTACTTTTATGAGAGCATGTTTAATACTTTGTTCAGTTATTTACATCTTTGTGTTATGAAATATAGCTTATTTATTTGTATATATACAGCACTTTGGACAGTGCTTATTCAAGGAAACACCATAAACCTTGTTGAACCAATGAGATGAATTTATGTATAGACCTAGGGCCGTCAACAAAACATAGTATAAATAGAGAATGACCAGATGTAGATATCTTTCAAATATTTTTATGTTTCTGTACCTTAATATTTTTAAAGTTAAATATGGATGTGGAGATGAACCAATAGCTCTATCAGATCTCAGTATAAATCAAGAAACTCAAATCTTGACATGTCTTAGAATACCATCCTATCATTTAAACCAAGAAATAATTAAAAACACAATATTAAAGCTTCCATATTCAAATATAGATTAATTATTTGATAAACTCATGACAGGTCAAGCTGAGCCTGGTCAAACAGATCTTTGCCTACAGTTATTCACTTGGATTCACTACCAAACCAGCAAAGTAGTGTTACAAACATTATAACCTATAAACTTTACACAGCTCCTTGAATTCTCACTTGTTTTCTGGAAGAAAAAAGCAAGTGTGATCAACAGAGTCAAGAAACTAAACTAAGGCTTTTGACCCTTATACCCTTAGGGTGTGAAGGAAACAGAATTCAGAAGTCTCTCTACTGCTGAGCTACATACAGATTCTTATTCTTTATTTCTTACTGTACAGTTATGCTGAAAAGACCAACCATACCTAACAATGACCTAAGATACCAGCTCATCTTGGTAATCCTAGAGTCAAATGTCTCTTGGCCTGAAGCAGCACAACTGCTGGTTCCTTTCTTTTAGCTGTAAGTAGTGTGCATCTGCCCTACCAGGATTAGTCTGGATTAGAAGTGAACTTTATCTCTAAAGTTGATCTTTCACTTAAGTTTCTTTTGTAGACTATTTAGACTTCAAAACCCAGTAGTCCTTTATGATTCATGCAAAATTCACTAGTGTGCTAATCCATGATGAGATAAGAAATGATCCTTGGAAATTTTAAATTACCTTCCATACTTGTCCTGTTAGAACTTTTCAAAAGGTCATTTTTTTAAGGTAGAGAAGTCATTAACAAACATAGTGATGAATATGTTTTTTTCCTAGTTGTTGCAAAATCTTAAGAAAAGTTAACACATTAAGATGTATTCATAAAACAAACCCCATAAGAATGATGTTTGTCTTCTTTTGAACTAAATTAAATCAAGGTGGGCATTAAGCATCTTTGGATTGATTGTGTATAAATTATCTTTATTCTCTACCTATTTAAAAAAAATCTCTCATCATCTCCAACATCTTCCCTATAATTCAGTGGTCCATCCTTCTCCATTCAAATTACTTCATTCTACTCTGATATTTCTTATGTTGCTGAAGGCAATATACTAATGAGTACACATCCCTCTATTTTCCTGCCAATCATTTCCCCCATGAAGGAAACTTTCAGTCTTGTATTTTAGCTTTTTCAGAAAGGGTTATTGGTTTTCCCTTTAAAATGAAGGCAAAGAATGAAGGCTCTTAAAAAAAGAAAGGTTAAGGGTTCTGTTTTATATTTTCTGGGTTAATAGTAATTAACAAAACAGATATGCCTAGTAAGTATTTTTAGATAGGAAATTAGGAATCAGGAAGCTGTCAATTAGACATGTAGATTATCAAGTCCTTTACATTGAGATTGAAGCTGTGATAATTTTCAAATAAATTTTTATAATCAGTACAGGCTGAACTCTTAGAAGAAAACATAGAAAGAACACTCGATGATATAAATCAAAGCAAGCTCCTCTATCACACACCTCCTAGAATAATGGAAATAAAAACAAAAATAAAAAAAGTGGGACCTAATAAAACTTAAAAGCTTTTGCACCACAAAGAAGCTATAAACAAGGTAAAAAGAGAACCTTCAAAATGGGAGAAAATAATAGCAAGTGAAACAACTGACAAAGGATTAATTTCCAAAATATACAGGTAGCTCATACAAGTCACTACCAGAAAAACAACCCAATCAAAAAGTGGGAAAAAGACCTAAACAGGCATTTCTCCAAAGAAGACATGAGATAAGCTAACAAACACATGAAAAGATTAAAAAAAAAATCGTTTTCAGGAAAGATGAATTCTATTAACGTAAGTTGAAAACTATGATAAAATAAGTATTGAACCAGCAGCATACTAACAAGAAAATAGCTTAAAACTATTTTTAACACTACAAAATAAAATATTTTTTGGTAATATCTTATTAAATTTCATAGATCTGAAGTATTATTACATTATAAATTTAATTGTTCCCCTAATTCTACATTGAAACAAGTAGTGAAGTGGAAAAATCATAATTCCATTTTTAAGAAAGAAGTTCTGATCAAAAATAAATTTGCCACATAAAATGCATACTCATTCGTTTATTCACATAATAGCAAATTGATGATCACTGACTGTAACATTAGTCAAAAAATGGTTTGCACATCTAGGCTTATTTTCTCATCTATAAAAAAGTAAAATTTTTCATATACCAGTCAATATGATTGTATGACATAAGTCATGTGGTAACAACCATCATGTGTGTGGATGCTCAGTCACCCAATTGTGTCTGACTCTGTAACCCCATGGACTGAAGCACCCAGGCTTCTCGTTCCATGGAATTTTCCAGGCAAGAATACTGTATTCTTTTTGGCAAATGAGCTGCCATTTCCTACAGCTGGGGAACTTCCCATCCCAGGGATCGAACCTGGTCTCCTGTGTCTTCTGCATTGGCAGGCAGATTCTTTACCACTGTGCCACCTGGGAAGCCCAACAGCCATCATATTACCTGCCATGTAGTAATTTATTTCACATATTCAATTTTGATATAATTTATAGTCATTATTTAACTTACTGTTTTTCATCCTTGTGCCAAAAATCATGTTATTTTTTGTTCTTCCACCTTCTATTTTTTAATCCACCAAATAAAAAATCCTCAGGTGGCACTGAGTCCATGCAGCCATTGCCAGAGGCTGAGAGGCTATTGATTTGATAGTTGTTGTTTTTGGATCAGTGGGAGTCTGGCACTTCTGAAGACTTTTTGCAGCCAACCCATCTTGGCTCACTGGGCAAAGTAAACTCCCACGCCAACAAGAGAGACCTGCTGGGTGAAATAAATCACTTGAAATGGCACAAAAGCAGGAGAACTCTTTTTCATTTTTTGGTCCCAAATTGTGTTGATTTTCTTGCACCAAACATGTATTCTATCTTGGGACCACAAGTGACAGAGAATCTTTAAAAGCTGAAAGTGGAAGAATAAACAACCACTCAATTTCTTAGGTGAGAGTATAATTTCAAACAAAGATAATAAAGACAATGCAAAAGGGAGGGGAAAAAAATAAGAAGTGGGATTTTTTAGTTAGGTCTAATGATAATCTTTCTAATTTAATTAATTTTCCATCTATGAATCTAGGTAGGAATAGTGTATATTTTCCTCAAGTTATATTAAAAATACCCTTTAGATGATTAATATGTCAGAGTATGTTTTCCATATATATATATATATATATATATACACACACACACAGGAGACATGTGTATATATATATATATATATATATATGTATACAGTATCTCCATTGCTTTAAAATGATTTCTTATTTTTCTGTATTCTTAAGGTGACTGGAGAATAAATGCTTAGAGATGTGTTTCTTTAAAAGTTTGCTCGATTTTAGCATTTTAATTGATTCATTTTCTGAAATTTCATTAGCACACAAAGAGTTCATGTTTCTGAAGTTGTAAGAAATCTTGGTTGGTTTAGTTAGGTGTGATTTGCTGAAGGATTTGCCTCTGTCCCAAAAGATCATGAGTTCTATCAAAATCACAACTGTATTTAACCTAATTTCTGGGACAGACTTAGGTTTAGAATATATTCATTAAAACTTGGTTGAACTGAATGAATTTAGTATTTTTAAATGGATGGACAGTTTTCTCTTTGAATTCTATTTGCTTGTTTATTATTTGTAAAATTTGCCAACTTTTCACACTGACCAAGTAAGTGTAGCAACTGGCTATGTGCTTGTTATTAGAGTTAAAAAAATAAAAGCCCAGAACTTAAAAGCTGAAAATTCTCTTCCACAATAGTTCTGTTACATTGTGTAAACCAGCTCTCATGAACCTCAATTTTTTTCATCCATGTAATTGCAATAATGATGTCATCTTCATCTTTCTTTCCTGGCTGAGATTTTGAGCCATTAGAATCAACTTTGACACAGGAATAATGTAAGTCTATTGGAAAACTGTTGTAAAATCCCACTTATATACTTGTCTAGCTGTTGATCTTCTCAGCACAGGTATTGTTTTTTCACCTCTTAATCACTATCACTAATCTTTTTTGTACCCTCTTCAAACATATATGTGTCTCTTAAATACTTTGGTAGAGAAGTGGACATAATACTGTCCTAAAATAGATGGAAAAAATTGACTCTTCTATAGAGAAACACAATTAACTCAACACAATATTTTTAATACTACCATCAGTGTTTTTAATATCATAATATCATAGCCAGGAAATAACTTTTTAAGAGTAGTACTGTATTAAATTTTATGTCATTTTGTTCTTCTGATATAGAGGAGATTGTGCACATAGTTTCATTATGAAGACAACACCAAAATTTTTGTTTTCAAGAAGGCTCACAATTTTGTGCAGATACATTATTTTTTATGAAAAAGTTTGTACAACAAATCATTAAAAACTATGAGGGTAGAGTTAAAAGCACCAAGGAAAGTAATTTTTGTGGTGACCAGAATGTGGAATCACAAATAATTACAACTGCAAGAATATCCATGTGCTATACAGTGGTTCAGATGGATAGATTGTCCTGCCATTGCATTAAGCAGAAAACTTAAAGAGGATTGATTCTGGTAGAAAGAATGTGAGTTCAGATGTAGGGATATTGAGGGTGCAGTATGCTTGTGGCATCAGAAAGGTGGTATTGATTAGACTGAGAGAACTGAAAGCACGGAGCTCAGAGATCTGGCTTGGACATTTGTACATCTGCACTTAGTAGGAGCCAGTCTTAGAAATGAAGCCCCTGAGAAAGCATATAAAGTGGGAAAAGAAGAGGATCTGAGATCAAATCTCTAAATCCCAACATATAAAAGATGAAAGAATGAGCCAGCTAAAGAGGTAAAGTGAATTAACAAGAGTGGCTAGGCAAAAATCAAGAATGTATTTAGTTAATCGTTTTATTAATTTATCAGGAAGAAGAGAGAGAAAGGAGGAATGCATTTTGAGCATTAAGTACCAATGGATGAAAGTCATGTTATACACCTGGTCAAATACCTACATTTAATTCAAACAAGAAAATAATTTCTGTGTCCATAGCACTATGCATTAGGGAATTGAGAAATGCAAGATACAGTATAAAAGAATGAGCAGGGGAAATTTCTGAAATGACTGAGTGAGGAGCTCAATATAACCTGTCCTTGAAAAGCAACGATAAATGGACTTAATTGTCAAGGACAACTACTTTAAGATTCTGAAAATAGATCAAATACATACAAAAAATTTAGAAATATTTATTCTGCAACTACTGTAAGGGTAGTAGGGAGCACTGGTGTTTCAGCCTAGGAGGGTCTTCCCTTTCTCCGCATACAACTCTGTTACATGGAATGCAGGGCAGGGCATGAGGACCTACATCTCTGCTGCCAAAGGGTCTGGTTTTATTTGGTATGGGTGCTTGGAAAAATCCATACCAGGGCAGACTGTTGAAAGCAATCAAGAAACAATAGTGAACAATCTGGGATGGCTAACGTCACACCTATTTTAATGTCATGCTGCAGTGTGGAGCAACCAGCAGGCAAGTGGACAAGTCATAAATGTAGTAGAAGTTCTTGGGAACTTGTCTTTAAGACAAGTTGTCTTGTCTTTCACATAAGCAAGGTGGTCTAGATAAGCTTTCATATAACATGGTGGTCTGGAATACTGTGGGTGTTTGTGTATGTAAGTATTTCTGCAAATTCGGGAAAGACCATAGAAGGCCTTAGTTATCTCTTTGTCTTGCTGACTATGACACCTGAACATACAGAAATTAAAGGCTAGAAAATAACTATAAGAACGTTGAACTTTGAGTGTGTTTTCAAACCATACATAGATCTATCATCAAAGAGATGCTACCAGTTCAATGACTTTAAGTACAATTGCTTACTAGTCATTGACTGACCCTAAACTGTGTTGACCCGAAAGGAAGCCCTAGTAAGCCAGGCTTAAAAATAAAAATAAAGACAAATGGTAATAAAAGCTGAGCTGAGACTTCAGTGGCTATTCATTTAGGGTAGGGGAGACATAATCTTGAATTATCCCAAGTAAACAAATACAAGAAGGGTTAACTGGAATATATGCTTGTAACAATATATTACCTGTGTGTATGTGTGTTCAGTCATGTCCAACTCTTTGAGACCCAATGGACTGTAGCCCACCAGGCTCCTCTGTCCATGGTGTTTTCCAGGCAAGAATACTGACTGCCATTTCCTACAATGTCCAATTTTCAAAAAGGAAAAATAAAAATGAGACATGCAAAAGACCAGGAAATTTAAATATATGCACATGAAAAGAAAATGGTAATTGTCAACGTTATTGATGATGGATTAAGCAGAGAAAGAATTCAAAGTATCATAATTCAAATTCAAATTATCATAAATATATTCAGAGTCAAGAAAACTCTCTCTGTCATATATGGTGTCACTTGGCAACCCACTTCAGTTTTCTTGCCTGGAAAATTCCATGGATGGAGGAACCTCGTAGGCTACAGTCCACGGGGTCCCAAAGAGTCGGACGCGACAGACCGACTTCACTTTCACTTTCGCTTTACTTGATTGGCTGAAGCAGCGCTCATAAACCCACCAAGATTCAAGGGGAAGCAATATATACCCACTTCTCAATAAGAGGAGTTCCAAAGAGTTAGCAATCGTGTTTTAGAATCACGACAGTCTGCCCTGACTTCAATTTATTTACCTCCCTCCTATGTGTAAAATATGAGTTTCTCCTCTCTATACCCAACATCTACTTACGTTGCATTCCATTACAGCATCATGCTGCTGCTGCTAAGTCACTTCAGTCGTGTCTGACTCTGTGTGACCCCATAGATTACAGCATCATACTCAAGGCCAGGCCCAGGATCTTGGCATGAGGTCCCCGTACAGAAGTTCTTTGAATGTGACTGCTCAAGTATGATTTTTGTCAATATGGACATCTGAGAATTAAAGATAAACCATTTACACCCATGCTACCAACCAATGATGCTGAGACAGATGTAGAATAAACATCGTAGACAAGCCCATACACAAAAGAAGAAAGCAGGAGACACAGCAGTCTCTGGTCAAAGGCAATTCTGAAGTCAGCCAGGCAGGAATGCCGCTTTCGTGGTTAGACTTAGCGCTGTTCCCTGAGATTGTTTTTGTTGTGTCTGCTATTTGGGTGTGAAGAAAGACTTGGAAAGACTGCAAACCCGAACTCGAGATCCCACTTGTTGAGCAAAACAGCTTAACAAATTTTTGAATGTGTTAGTCGCTCAGTCATGTCCGACTCTTTGTGGTCTTCATATACTGTATCCCACCAGGCTCCTCTGTCCGTGGAATTTACCAGGCATGAATGCTGGAGTGGGTAGCAGTTCTCTTCTCCACAGGATCTTTCTGATGAGGGATTGAACCCATGTCTTTGAATAGGAAAACTTAATTACATGTGAAATGGACTAAACCGTTGTAATATGTGATAACAAAGTATAGTCTTTAAACAAGATGAAAAGTATTTATCACACAATAGTCCAGGTAGTGGTCAGAGCTAGTATAGTTGCTCAGTAACACTGAGGACCCGACTTGTTCCCACTTTTTAAACTACCATCCTTACAGTGCTGTGCATTCCAGGAAAGAAAAAAATACTTCGGAAAATGTAGAAAACATAAAATCACATACATAATCAATCACATCCGTTTGTCAGAGCATATTGGATGACTCAGTGGTATAAAATAAAATTTTATTTTCAAATAGTATTTAGCCTTATGGAGAACTGACCCTATTAAAAGTAGAAGATGAATATAAATTTGCCTTTATAACATGATCTTTAGTAAGCACACACATATCCACACACACCTCCATATATACAAAGAAAGGAAACTAAAATTACTGTCATTTGCAGCTGTTGTTTGTGTGCAAATGGGAAATTGTAGGGATTTAATATTTTGAAATAAAAATACTAATTAGAAATAATCTGGATGCCCTTCTCCCTAATTTTAGAAGCCCTTTACATATATGTAGGTACTAGTTTTAGGAGACATTACATATATGCATTTGCTTAACTGATACTTTGGTAATAATAAAACTGACTAGACAAAAGTGTTTTACAGTTATGATTTCACTACATCACAGGTGCTTTCTTCGTTGAATAGATTTCTGGAATGCTTTAATGATGGAAGACTGGAAACAAAGTCTCAGCCCCAGTCATGGAACTCTTTTACATCATTTATTTTCTTATTGTTTGGTCACTCCTAAATTAAATCACTGCACTGATGGGTTGAGATATGACCTGAAACCTTTTGTCCAACTGGAATCCCAGAATATGACCTTAGTTGCAAATAGTGTTTTTCGGGTATTATTAGCTAGGACAAAAATCATACTGGGTTAGGGTGGACCTGAAGTCCAGTGACTGGTGCCTTTGTAAGAAGAGGAGAGAACATATGAAGATATATTCACAGAGGGTAGAAGACCATCTGATGGTACAGCCGGAGTTGGAGTGTTGCAGCTGAAAGTCAAGGCACGGACTGTGTGGAGACAGCAGAGCTTGGGTGAGTCAAGGAAGGATTTTCTCCTTGAACCTTTAAAGGAAATGTGGCCGTGATGGTATTTTACTTGAAAGGTCTAGACCCAAAACTGTAGGAGAAAAAAAAAATTTATTTGTGGTTATTTGTGCCACACTGTTTGTGGCAATTTATCATGGTAACTCAGGAAACTAATATAATTAACTTCCAGAGAAAGGAATATATTGTATTAATCTGAGATAAATAATATGTAACAATGTTATGTATATAATATTTATAATATTATGTAATATCTAAGAATAACATAATCTTTAAGATGCAAAAGTAGAGATTACTTTCTAAAATGATTAATGTAACTGCTGATCTAAAAGATAATATTTGGGAAAGTGTTTTGTCAGTCATCAATTGCTATGCAAATGTTAGTTGTACACAAGCTTATGCATTTTAACTTCTGACTCTATCTATAATATAAATTAGAATGATTTAATTTCCCCACCCACATTCTAAAACTTCATTAGCAGAGGTATAAATTATTTCACATACTTTAAACAATTCATCTCAATGAAGGATGAAACTTAAAAATTTGAACTTATAAATCAAGACCAAGACAGAAAACATGCCACTGACTAAATATATGAAGTTCAATATAATTTTCTCTCAGATACATATTTTTTCTGAGAATGCAGAATTAATTACTAAATTAAATAAAACCCAATTAATATAGAATGTACATAATATAAATAATTACAATTTGGATACCAATTTTGCATTTTACAAAAATTTATGTTTATTTAATCATTGGTTCTTATTGGAAAAGAACAATGGGATATTTGGAGTGGAAATTATGTCTCCAACATGTTCTGAAACATAAAAGGAAACTAATAAATATTGAAATAGTGCTATAAGTCAAGATAACAGTTTTGAAATAATAAATATTTATTGAATTTTAATGTAATATATGCAGTATCCCAGAACATGTAGTGAGAAACAATGAGACAGCTTGTTCAGCCTTCCTTTCCAATAAAATGGAAATAATACCTTCCTCCTGATATTGCAGTAGGATTAAATGAGATACCATAGGAGCATCTGTCATTTGTTTCAGATGCATTCCCTTTCTTTCATCTATTCTGCTAATTATTTCAGGAGTTCCACCTCTTCAGCCTGTGTGTTTCTCAACCTCCCTAACTCTTGACTTCCAGCTAGGCTTGGCCAGTGACTTTCCTGGCAGGAGAATGGACGTTGAAAGTACCATGTTAACTGAGAAATTCCTCCCCCTTTTCCTCTGCTTTAGTCAGTGACTTCAGAAGTTACTGTCTCCTTGGTGATTTCAGTTCCACTGGGCACTGCTAAGTTATCTGGATCCTGATCAAACAGACCTTGTAGGCATACACTGTTATGCAAAGTATTGTACATGCCTGAGTGCTCAGTTGCTCCAATTGCATCTGACTCTTTGTGACTCTTAGAACTATAGCCCGCCAGACTCCTCCATCCATGGGTTCTCCAGGCAAGAATACTGGCGTGGGTTGCCATACTCTCCTCCAGGGATGTTCCCAACCCAGGGATGGAAGCTGAGTCTCATACATTGCAGCTATTGTATGCCTATATATTAATTTTAGCTCCTAATTTCATCCATAATGTAACTTGGAAATATTTATCTCCCTCCTTACCACACATTCTGAAACCAGTCATTACCAATGTGGCATTTTCCCAGGAATTCATCATCCTAATCATCCCTTCCTTATCTGTTAATATTCTTTTTAGATATGTTATTGTTAAAAGAACTAACTCCAGTAGCTCAGAAGTAATGTTAACACTTTAGCATCTCAATCCATTCCCAGTATACTATTTAAACAAATTTTTTACCCTCCTGCTCCTTGATTATGTCCTATCCTATTTCCGCCTGCTGTTCATTTCCATTGTTGCTGTTATTTTTCTTATTCTCCCACTTTCTCTCCTTGCTTATAAACAAGCACTGTTGCCATCTGTCCTGCCAACTTAACTGGGTTTCTGTAAAGGCAGAATAAGCATCTGCATCTATTAGTGTTTTGTAAACTGTAAAGATGTGCTCACCCCTTAGTGTATCATTTTTCAGCAGCTCTTCTTTTTTCTTTCCCCATGAATACCACTGACTTTTTCCAAGATTCATTCTCAATGCTTTATGTTTTGCCCTACAAAATATCTTAGATTGCCCATTAATTTTATGTGACTGAATCTCAATTGTCTTTCTAATTGTGACATGGTTGGCAACTGTCTACTCACAGTTTTTACTTGAATTTTTTTACTACCTTCTCATTCTCATATGGGATTTCCCAAGTGGCGTTAGTGGTAAAGAACCCAATTGCCAATGCATTGGATGTGAGAGAGCAGGTTGGATCCCTGGGTGGGGAAGATCCCTTGGAGGAGGACATGGGCAACCCACTGCAGTATTCTTGTCTGGAGAGTCCCGTGAACAGAGGAATATGGTGGGCTAGAGTTCATGGGGTCGCAGAGTCAGACACGACTGAGTGACTTTCATTCCCATAAGTTCCAGATGCAAGCTGCACCTATTGCTCCAAAATTGGTATATTGGGCTCCATTGTCTAAGTTATCAACATAAAAATTTCCTCCTTTTTTCTTATGTCCTTTATTCCTACCTTCAAACACTCAGATTTATTGATTCTTCTTTCCTTCTCTCTTTTGTGCTTTCTTCCCTTTGCTGTTATTCAAGTTTGGGTGTGTCATTTCTGTTGATTTCTCCTTTTACCATTTATTTTAAGGATTTATTGAATGTGTGCAATTGTTTTGCTTTTGTATAAATCAGAATCAGGAAGTCACCATTGATGTCAGTTAGTTACACATGGAAATTTTAAATAAGATAACTGGTTTGGGAGAGTTAAAAAGACAACACAAAATGTTGAAATCCAGGAATTGCAACAGCAGAATGCTGCCATCACTGTGTAGACTGGAAGTAAAAGGGGAGAAGAGTTCAGTTCTGCTATATTCATATTATAACTGAAAGTCCTGAGTTTAATTTTAGACACCACATTATAAAAAGGATATTAAACGTTAAGAAGATGGCTATTATGAGAGTGAGATGGCTGGAAAATGTCAAGTGAATAATTTTTGAGAAAACTATATCAGTTTGCCTAAAGAATAGCTATACTGATGGCATTGAGAAGGATACAGTGATCATTGTTCCAAATATTAATGGAAATGTATATTGTCCTGGGAGAAGTAAGAAATTTATGACATTGATTTTGGTCAGTGTGAAGCCTGGTATTGGAATAAGTAATGCTGCCCCAAAATGCACTTTGCCTTGAAAATAATGAATATACTATCACAAGCTTGATATTGGAGTTTTCACACAAAGATTGAGAAAAATAGTGTTAACATTGTAAAGGGGTAAAAGTGATTAACTTATTAAGTTCTTGCCGAATTTTAAAGTTTAACATTGATGGAGAAGAATATCAAATAAGTACAAATTGATTTGTTTAGATTTTCAAATGCTGCAGAAAATTAAAAGTCAAGATGATCCCCCTCCCCTTTTTTTTGGATTAAGGATAATTTCATCGACTTCCAAATGCGTTTATTTATGCAATTATCTGTACAAAACAAAGTTGGCAAATAGAGCTGTTGGTATTGATTACTAAAATAATGAGAAAAATCATTAAAGGGAAGGAAGATAAAAAGGAATGAACTTTTGCAAACTCTAGAAGTAGCCAAGTATGCTTACAAGCAGTAAAGACAGAATATTATACTAAATAGAGAAAGAAAGATTTTACTGCAAAATGGGATGATTAGGTGACAGAAATAATGCAAAGAAGAGTGTGGATAGAGACCTAATCTTGCCAACCAAGAGACAGTCAAGGAAGAAGGATGTGGTTCTATTAGCAAGATGGATCTTCAATTTTCCCACCATAAACATGGCAACGAAGTGAAAACTCTCCTTCCCATTTGCCATAAAACAGTATCTATTTAGCTTCATTTCTGAGAGCTCCTTGGCCTTTCAGCTTCATTTCACATCTCAACCAAGCCACTTATAATCTTTAAGGATAAAGCACAAGGAACTTCATAAAAAGGCAGGTAGGAGGCAATTTAGGGAGGACCAGATATGCACTTTGTAGACATTTGAGGAAAGGATGGAAATAATAATACATACACAAACACACACACACAAGCACAGACACAAACTGTTTATATTAGGAAGAAGAAGGTAAAATTGACTTCAGTCTTCAGTAAATAGAGTTCTTATTTCTGAGGATGGCAAAGGTAGATATGATTTTGAGTTTGCAGGGAGCATGGCTGCTGGGAATAAGGATTATGAGAAGTTCATGTAGTTGAGTAAGAGGATTACTGAGCATCACTCAGAAAATGATTGAAGACAGAACATGTAACATTGTAACAGGTCAAAATTTCATGGCTTGCTATCTTCCCCTATTAAAAATTTTCATGTGTACATAAGGAATAAAGAATGAAAATAAAACTGATAATTAAAAAGCAATCAAGCTTTTTACTAATAGGAAAATTATTTCTTCACAGATTTATTTTAAGAAAAAGTTGAGAATAGGGGAGTTTTGAGACGTCTGGATACAGAAGGAACAGAGAATGAAAGATACAAAATATAGAGGTGAAAGAACAGTTCACATTAAATAGACTATCTGCTCTATCACACAATTACATATTAACACATGCATTTTAAAAAATCAGAGTACAAGAACATATTCTAAGACACATGAAAATATTCTGGTCACTTCAACTTTGCCCCCTTTCAATTCAGTGGATTTATAATAACAATTTAACAGTACACTTGTGGATTTTTTGAATCATTCTCATAGAATGTTGCAAGTTTTATAGGAAGTTGTTGATAATACCTCTCAACCTGTGTAAACAAAACTTATCTTGATAACTTAGTTTACACAGACTTTATCAGCCCCAAGAACATTTCCAATGCATTTAGAAATATCTGTTAGACTCATTTAGATTAATTAAGTTTCCTTTTAAAATATACTTGTACAGTAGTACATTTTGATGCCTTTTCTGTATGCTCAGGAAAAGAACTAAGCTTCTACTATCAAAAATATAGGCATTAAAATGTTAATAGTTGTTATATTTATACTTGAATTTGAAATTTTTTGAAGAAATCCTCATTGTGCAGTCTATGTTTTCCAAATTATTCTTTGAGCATACATGCTTTTTAGAAATATGTTAAAACTTAAATGTGTGTATATAACGTATTCTCTCTATATGTACATGTGTTTGTATATGTAACCAGTGATTTG
The DNA here is from genome assembly GCF_963930625.1 of Muntiacus reevesi. Taxonomy (NCBI): domain Eukaryota; kingdom Metazoa; phylum Chordata; class Mammalia; order Artiodactyla; family Cervidae; genus Muntiacus; species Muntiacus reevesi. Next base: position 25,884,725 of record NC_089252.1, on the reverse strand, counting down.
AGTGATAAAAAAAAGATTCTGTATTGCAGACTAGTGAGCAAAACATGACAAAAATGAAAGGGGTTCTCAAAGTTTTAATCTGATGCTGAAGCTGAAGCTCCTATACTTTGGCCACTTGATGCGAAGAGCTGACTCATTGGAAAAGACCCTGATGCTGAGAAAGATTGAAGGCAGGAGAAGGGGATGACAGAGGACGAGATAACTGGGTGGCATCACCGACTTGATGGACATGAGTTTGAGCAAGCTCTGGGAGTTGGTGATGGACAGGGAAGCCTGGCGTGCTGCAGTCCATGGGGTCGCAAAGAGGTGGACACCACTGAGCAACTGAACTGAACTGAACTGATGTGGTCCTTTCTGGATGCGTATAAACTGTAGTCAGAACTGGGATAATGAAGAGAATAATGTGTGACGTTCAACAACTATTTAAGTAAGTGTGAGGGAACCAGAAGAAATGAAGAGTTTGATTCTGGGAGTGGCACACCTATTCAAAATTTTGGAGGGCAAGAAGTGGACTGTAATAATGTTGATAAAATTGAAGGTATCCTGCTCAATAGCAGGCACAGACTTTAGAAAAACAATCTTTTAAAAGCTGAGGAAAAAGTAGATAGATTATCTAGTTAACAAAGGCAAGGTAATTAGAAGAAGAAATTAAGTTTTATAGAAAAAAATGAAGAGAATCACATTTGAAAGATAAATTTGCTTTTCTCTTACATTTCTGAGCCTGTAAATAAAATAATTTTAGAACTTCTGAAAACTGGTACATCCTTTCTATCCGTCTAGAATATTTGATTCTAGACAGTTAGAGTAGCAAAACAATTTAGAGTAGCAGAAATGGTAAAGGAATTTTTATGTTTAAGTGATACCTGCTAATACTCCAAACGTGTGTGATTATATAGAATCATGATCGTGCTCCAAAAGTAGGAAGTTAAATGCCGTTAATGAACTGTTTTCTATAAGAGCAAACTGAAGTAGGAGGAAACCCTTTCAAAACTCATTAAAAGAACAGCATAATTATAGTAAATTCAGTTTTGAATATAAAGGTCAATCCCCCAAATCCAAAAGTTCCTTGTTGGAATTTGTCTTGAAAATATTAGACAATCTGTTGTGAAACAATATGGTTGCCTGTATGAAGAACTATGTTCATGCCAAACCAGATAGTAAGCAGATCATTAACAAACTAAACAGAGAAGCAAAACGATGGATCCCCTAAGGAGATAAGGCTCAGAAATTCTCTTGTATTTAACCCATCAGATAGTCCCATACAAAAACACCATCTGTCCAGTGAATTAAAATGCATTTTGGGGTTCAAATGATATAGGAAACAACAATCCAAATTCATGTGAAAGTAAAAGTACTCCTTTTACTAATTCTAAAATGAAAACTTATTTTCCTTAGGGCAATTGGTTGTGATGCATGTAGACTAGCCTGAAATGAATAGCATGCTAGAATATGTGAATGTAAGGGAGAGTTCTGAATAAAGAATTAATCATATCCTACCTCTCCATTCTAACTGCCCAATCCAGTTAGACCACAGTGCAGAAGATTGAGTTAATCATAGTCCTCTGTTCTTGTAACAATATCATAAGCAGCCAGATGGACCTTCTCTTGACTATTAATTTGATTTTATTTACAAATAATTCTCCCATCTATTTCTCATTAGGTAGATTAATTTGTTCATGTAAAATGAACTTAGTAACAATTGTTTTATTAACATACCTTAAGGTAATTTTTACTGTATCAGTTTTTTTCTTTATTTCATTGAGACATATTTTTAAAGGTCAGTTCATGAGACTAAACTATATCTGGCCAGTTACTTTTAACTTAATGATACAGTGTGATGTTTTCCTCTACATTTTTCCCAGTGTCTTTCCCAATGATAGGTAACTAGATTTCTACCATATACTTAATATGTACCACAAACATTATTGCAAGGAATATTTAATGTGTACAGCAGTTAATAGATTTATGTAAGTGATATATAAATATATATATGTGTATATAATGGAATTTCTTATTCATAAGATAATGTATAATATTTTATTTTTAATTTGACTTTTATCATATTTCTTGCTAAAATGGCTGCACCTGTTTATATTCCTGATAGGTACACAAATGTTTGTATGTACCAAAATTCCCACAAAAAATATTATCAATTTTCTAAGTTTTTGCAAGTAAGTATAAAAACTGTAAAGTGTGTGCTTTCTCTCTCTCTCTCTCTTTTCTATCAATTCACTCTTATTCTGATTACTGATAAATATGATTGTCCCTTAACCTTATGGCTTTACTTTTTAGTGAATTACCTAACTGCAAAATCATACACTGAGATTAAGATAGTTTTGGTAATATGAGAAATGCTGGGCTGGAAGAAGCACAAGCTGGAATCAAGACTGCTGGGAGAAATATCAGTAACCTCAGATATGCAGACAACACCACCCTAATGGCAGAAAGTGAAGAGGAACTAAAAAGCCTCTTGATGAAAGTGAAAGAGAAGAGTGAAAAAGTTGGCTTAAAGCTCAACATTCAGAAAACTAAGATCATGGCATCCGATCCCATCACTTCATGGGAAATAGATTGGGAAACAGTGGAAACAGTGTCAGACTTTGTTTTTTGGGGCTCCAAAATCACTGCAGGTGGTGATTGCAGCCTTGAAATTAAAAGGCACATTCTCCTTGGAAGGAAAGCTATGACCAAGCTAGACAGCATATTAAAAAGCAGAGACATTACTTTGCCAACAAAGGTCCATCTAGTCAAAGCTATGGTTTTTCCAGTGGTCATGTATGGATGTGAGAATTGGACAGTGAAGAAAGCTGAGCACCAAAGAATTGATGCTTTTGAACTGTGGTGTTGGAGAAGACTATTGAGAGTCCCTTGGACTTTAAGAAGGTCCAATCAGTTCATCCTAAAGGAGATCAGTCCTGGGTGTTCATTGGAAGGACGGATGCTGAAACTGAAACTCCAATACTTTGGCCACCTCATGCGAAGAGTTGACTCATTGGAAAAGACCCTGATGCTGGGAGGGATTGGAGGCAAGAGGAGAAGGGGACGACAGAGGATGAGATGACTGGTTGGCATCACCAACTCAATGGACATGGGGTCGCAAAGAGTCAGACACGACTGAGCGACTGAACTGAACTGAACTGAAATGGTAATGTGAAGCATTCTAAGGGAAGATTGAATGTATGTGAATATCCAAGAAAGAATCATTATTTTATTTTTTTCATTTATTTTTATTAGTTGGAGGCTAATTACTTTACAGTATTGTAGTGGTTTTTGTCATACATTGACATGAATCAGCCATGGATTTACATGTGTTCCCCATCCTGATCCCCCCTCTCACCTCCCCTCCCCATCCCATCCCTCTTGGTATTCCCAGTGCACCAGCCCCAAGCACTTGTCTCATGCATCCAACCTGGGTTGGTGATCTGTTTCACCCTTGATAATATACATGTTTCGATGCTATTCTCTCAAAACATCCCACCCTCGCCTTCTCCCACGGAGTCCAAAAGTCTGTTTTGTACATCTGTGTCTCTTTTTCTGTTTTGCAAATAGGGTTATCATTACCATCTTTCTAAATTGCATATATATGTGTTAGTATATTGTATTGGTCTTTATCTTTCTGGCTTACTTCACTCAGTATAATGGGCTCCCGTTTGATCCATCTCATTAGAACTGATTCAAATGAATTCTTTTTAATGGCTGAGTAATATTCCATGATGTATATGTACCACAGCTTCCTTATCCATTCGTCTGCTGATGGGCATCTAGAAGTCTACAAGCAATAAATGCTGGAGAGGGTGTGGAGAAAAGGGAACCCTCTTACACTGTTGGTGGGAACGCAAACTAGTACAGCCGCTATGGAGAACAGTGTGGAGATTTCTTTAAAAACTGGAAATAAAGCTGCCATATGACCCAGCAATCCCACTTCTGGGCATACACACTGAGGAAACCAGATCTGAAAGAGACACATGCACCCCAGTGTTCATCGCAGCACTGTTTATAATAGCCATGACATGGAAGCAACCTTGAAAGCATCATTATTTTAAATGATGCAGAACTGAAGAGAATGAATATCCTCATAGTTAAAAGAGTCACACTGTCTGAGTCAGGATCCCTATTCTCTGTGCCTTACTAGTTGTATCATCTTTGCACATTGCGACAGTGTTTTCTCTTTAAAAAGTAGGCATAATATAGATATTACTACCCACTTCATAGAGTTCTTAAGAGACTAAGTCAAATCATATACAGAAAAGACTAAAAGCTCAATCCTGGGGAGAACTGAATAAATGAATGCTTTAGGAACAATTTACCCTCAAATTTTCACTAATAATTTTAGATTTTTCTCATTTTCTAAAGACAGTTTTACCTACTAGGTAATGTTATTAATTAAGTAAATATTAATGAAGGGACATAAATTGCTTTCAACATGCCTCAGATATTCACATCAGCCTGCTTTGGACATTTTGTTATGTAGTAAATTTTCTGTCTTTATTTCATAGCTCACATAAACAGAACTGGAACTGAGAAGCCTGAAATCTGTTCTCTGAGCATCTTCTATATCTTTGTGAGATGTTCCGATTAGATACATTTATTGAAAAGGTTACCAGGACAACAGATGCTATCTGAAAATGTTGTCTTAAAAGTTAACTAAATAATGTACTCCAGAAAGGCAATCCATTCACCAGCCATTTGTAAATTCTTGCATCTCATTCTCCTCCATCCTTGCTTAATTTATCTTCAGGCATTTTTTAATCTATAAGCAAAATATCAGTTGCAAAGGTTAATATCTCTCTTGTTCCTAATTAAATGAAATATGCCACCTCTAGCTATGAATTTAGTTCAGATATTTCATGTCTTATGGTGCTCATAAATTAAATGCGTTCAAGGAAAACTATGTAGAATTATGGACTGCCCTACAAAAATCTGTTTACATAATTTTATGAGCAGCTGTTGAAATTCTTTTTTTAAAAAAAGGTACGCTTTTCAAAAGGATAAAGGTTTTCTTTTTTTCCTCAACTTCAGTAGGAAAAAAAAAGAATAACTGAGAAAACTTTGTCAAAGAAGCATATTTTTAGGCCAAAACCAAAGTGAAATCAAACCTGTCGTCTCAAACCTGTTGACTTCCCTGTGGCCTAGATGGTAAAGCGTCTGCCTGCAATGCAGGAGACCTGGGTTTGATCCCTGGGTTGGATCCTCTGGAGAAGGAAATGGCAACCCACTCCAGTACTCTTGCTTGGAAAATCCCATGGATGGAGGAGCGTGGTGGGCTACAGTCCATAGAGTCGGAAAGAATAGGACACGACTGAGCGACTTCACGTTCACTTTCATTTTAGAGTTTTTGTTTCAATAACGGTATAATTTGTTAAGCATTGGACATAGTCACTTTTAATTAACTATGTGTTCATTATTATTCTGAAAATTGAAATATTTCATTCTTATAAAACTAAGAAGGAAACTAAAAATAGACTTTATGAAAGTATGAAAATTAAGGTCCTGAGGCTGGCCAAAATCCATGGTTTAATTGACCAGGAAATGTCTTCACCACACCACAGCTGTTCAGTTCTCTCCGACTCTTTGGATAAACTAATTTTGCCTCTTTTTGAGATTTTTAGTATATATCACATGACCAAAGATTTTTGAGTTTACAACTTTCTAGTAATCATTGAAACCATGTTATAATGTCTTCTAGTACCCAGGCATAGGATTTAGTGTTAATCAGAAAGAATAAGGTAGGCCTGATGTTCTCCTCATATTTACAAAAATATGTGTGACTCTGGCCCACTAGGCTCCTCTGTCCATGGGATTCTCCAGGCAAGAACACTTGAGTGGTTTTCCATGCCCTCCTCCTGGAGATCTTCCCAACCCAGAGATCAAACCCCTGTCTCTTAGGTCTCCTGAATTGGTAGGCAGATACTTTACCACTTGTGCCACTGTTGCTGGCCAAAATTTTGGCCTTCTTTGCCCATCAAGGCCAAATAAAAAAAATGTAGAGAGTTTGAAAGAAACAGAAAGGTGGCTTTAGTTCTAGCCAGTGGAGAGGGAAAGGCAATAAGCTCATGCCTCAAGAGCTGTGCATTGCCTCCATGAGTTTAGGGGCTTATTTAAGGAAGGGCTCGCAGTCAGGAGTCATTGATGAGGAATAAAGGTGACAGGATCTTGATTTCTTCCTCTTGCGTTATTTCAGACAGTCATGGACTGGCATCAGTAACCCAGTAAATCAATCTGGCAGTTTGATGGCTCTGCAGCCTTCTTTCTGATATGTAACTACAAGGGGAAGGGTGTTGTAAGGGTAAACACCAGATATAGGATGTATTCAGCAGAGAGTCAAAGGAAAAATATGAATTGTAGCTCCTTCAGATTTAGGGGGCAGAAAAGCAAATTTAGTTACAAGCATTCAGAGTTAGAAATAGTTAAGGTTAAAAAAAAAAAGAATATTCAGGTCTGCTCACTGTTCACTTTGTCGCCTTTGTTCTCAGGAAAGGGAAAGAGAAAAACTTATTCGTCTTTTTTTTTTTTTTCCTTTTCACTGCAATACCACCTGGGAAACCCTTTTGAATCATGATGTCCCACTTATGAGCTTTGAGAACTCAGTTACCTGAACTTGCTCCTAAACTTTCTCATCTGTAAATGAGAGAAATATAGCGTAGGTAAAACACAAACAACAGTGCCTAGACCAAAGAAAATTACATGTACATATTTGTTCAATGAATATATGCTCTGATTTGCATTTTCACATAATAACTTGATGAGATTATTTGAAAATTCTTTCTTAGGTAAATATTCATTTTTTTTAATTCCAAAGTGTAGGAATCTGAACTTTGAGGTTTTGAAAATTGCCTAAACTCATGGAAAACTAGGATTCAAACAGGTTATTTTGATTCTAAGCCCAATAAATTTGGTTATCCTTTGTTGCTATTGTGTTGTTAAATCTCGAGAAAATGGGCCCTGAGGACTGATTTTTTCTATTTTTTTTTTTTTTTTTAACATAAGGATGAACATCCATGTTTTTCTCCAGTGATACTCAAACAAAGGCTGCTAAACTTGGTCCCTGGAGAAGGAAATGGCAACCCACTCCAATGTTCTTGCCTGGAGAATTCCATGGACAGAGGAGCCTGGCAGGCTACATTTCATGGGGTTGCAGGAGTCGGACACGACTTAGAGACTAGACCACCAAACTCGGCGGCCAAGATACCCCCAAATAAATGGGGCCTGGGGGAGACACAATAGGGCAGGGAATAGGTGTGCTTGTGCACATAAAAGCGAATATTTTGACCTTATTCTTGCAGTCTCTTCAGACCGCTTGGATAATACCTGCTTCACATGATTGTTACATTAGAAACATATATCCCAGTTCCAATTTCTAGCGCATACTGACTTTATCAGCATTTCTCACAAAAATGTTTAGTAATCCTGATGCTAAAGCTCAGCCTCTGTGCACCAGTGCTAAATCTGATCTCACAGACAAGAGTTTTGGGTGGAATGGAGGAGAATAACTTTATTGCTTTGCCAGACAAAAGGGGGACACATCCTCCTGCCCCAAAAAACTGCTCCAACCTGGAAGGATTTGATGAGGAGTTTTATAGCACTGATTCAAGGGTGGTATAAGATTATGGTGTGTGTGTGCCTGCACTCCTTTGTTCTGGTCTCAGGTAATCTTCTTGATGAACTTCTTTGGTTACTTTAATGTAACCTCAGGTAGTTTTCCTCTGGGTATGAAGAATGCTGACTTCTTAAAGAGCTTCAGTTCAGTTCAGTCCTTCAGTCATGTCCAATTTTTTTATGATGTCCATGAACTGCAGCACACCAGACTTCCCTGTCCATCACCAACTCCCAGAGCTTGCTCAAACTCATTCCCATAATCGGTGGTGCCATCCATAACCATCTCATGCTCTGCTGTCCCCTTCTCCTCCTGCATTCAATCCTTCCCAGCATCAGGGTCTTTTCTAATGAGTCAGTTCTTCACATCAGGTGGCCAAAGTATTGGAGCTTCAGCTTTAGCATCAGTCCTTCCAATGAATATTCAGGACCGATTTCCTTTAAGATGGACTGCTTTGATCTCCTTGCAGTCCAAGGGACTCTCAAGAGTCTTCAGCACCACAGTCAAAAGCATCAATTCTTCAGTGCTCAGCTCTCTTAAAGAGTTTAAAGTCATTGTTATAAGTATCCCCTTAGGTAATACCAGGATCCTGCCCCAAGGCTGCACTTTGGTTTCCTGTCTTTGCATAGCTTCCCTTCTTGGACTAACAACCATTCAAATCTGCCCTTTGGAACTCAGGGAAGGTCATGGAGTCTGGAGTCAGTTTCCTATAAGAAACAGGAGACAGAAAGGCTTCAGGGCCCAGAAGCCCCACGGAGTCCTGCTTATTTGCACTCCCTATGTTAAAATCACGTCAGTGACAATTTCACAATGGCTTTTGTAGCATTTAAAATGCTAGGAGTTCATGTGTCTGTAAAAGGAATTTCTGAAAAATATTGTGTGAGCATAACATAGAGAAATAATTGTCTTTCGGTGCCTGAGGCATGCTCTCACCAATCCAATTTTAAACTAGAAACAAAACGCAGAGCGGAGGGGTAATAACAGCCATGTTTTAGAAGATGAGGCAGAACTGTTAGATGATTTGAGGAATGTCTATAGATTGAGGGTTGTTGTTGTTGTTTTTTCCCGCTGGGCCCAAGGGAGGACAACCATGAAAATAAAAAAATGAACTGGATATGAGTTAATATCATTTCAACAGGCTGAAACCTGACACTAAAATAAAATGTGTATCAGTAAAAAACACAAAAAGTAAATAATATGAATGGCTTTCTAAATGGAGGTATAAAAGAAGCATCACTATACACATGGCATATATTTGATTTCTTATATTATAAGGAATGCTCTTGTATCAGATAAATTCCCAGAAAGCTGAGTCCAGAAGAAATATCAGCATAAATTCAATCTAATCTCCTATTTTTTTGTAAATGAGAACGTGAACAGAGAATTTGCAAAAATATATGCCTGCTATTAGAGAGCTTTACCTTATTCAAGGGGGTGTGGTGGAACATGAGATCTGGTTTTTGGTGGTAAGAAGATACTCTTATGTTTAGATGATAAGCTCACCACATTTATGTATGTAAAGGAACCCTTTTCCCCTATCAAGGACTTCCTCAAGGCAATCTGTAACTTTTCAATTGTTGCAGAAATCAGTAATCAAGAAACCAAGGACACAGGCTGAGAGCTGGATAACTCAGGTTTACTATGCTGCTGACCCCAGAGGAATTAACACTCCAAGTTCTGAGCCCCGAACAAAGGGTTCCAGGCTTTTTATAGACAGACTATAGTGGGTAACGCTGGCTGTTAATAGGATGGTTTAAACTAAGGGGTTTCGCGTGCAGGGACAGCAGTCAAGACGGGGAGAATGATGCCTGACCGTTACACGGACAGACATGATTAAGCAGAGGCTGGGCGATTGCACAGCGCAGGACAAAGGTAAGTGAGACAAGCTCCAGTTCCTAGGATTGTAAGTCCCCACTTTCTGAGGCTACATGACTATGTGATCCAGACTTTGCAAGGAGCAAGCTGAGTTACAGAGGCAGAACAAGCAGGAGCTTATGTAAAATTTTAACTTTTCCTCTTTACAATCACAGAGCTAGGATTGTGATGCTAGAAAAGACTCTTGAGAATCCCTCCAGTAGCAGGGAGATCAAACCATTCAATCTTAAAGGAAATCAACCCTGAATATTCATTGTTCGGACTGATACTGAAGCTCCAATATCTTGGCCACCTGATGCAAAGCACCAACTCATTGGAAAATACCCTGTTGCTGGGAAAGATTGAAGGTAAAAGGAGAAGGGGGCAGCAGAGGATAAGATGGTTAGATATCATCACCAACTCACTGGACATGAATTTGAGCAAACTCCTGAAGATAGTGGGACAGAGGAATCTGGCATTCTGCAGTCCATGGGGTCACAAAGAGCTGGACCAACTGAGCAACAGCAAATCAAAAAGCTCTCCTAGGGCAGGAAATATGTGGGAACATCAGTTTCTAAACTTACTTGCTAAAACTGCTTCCTCCAGATGCACTGGTATCAGAATCCCTTATCCTTGCTCATTGTTACTGATGGGTAAATATGGGAGAGAAAGCTGAAGAGTGAGGAAAAAATCATGGAAGCCTCTCCAAGAATAAAGGACAGGATCAGCACTCTGAACAGAGCTGTGATAAAGTAGGGAGTGACTTTAGTTTCCTTGCTTACTGTACTCCCGCTGTACTCCCAAGTGCCAAGCTGACCATCAGGGATGGGATGCAAGGGAAGGGAGTTAATAGTGATCAGGTCCAGAGAGTAAATGGTCAGATTTTTAAACTGCAAGTACCTATGTCATTCAGAGCCTTGGCATTACAGATGAGGAAACAGTTCCAAAGAAGCATCAAAACCGTCTGCCCAATACCACCCAGTAAAGAGTTAGACCAGGGTCTCAGTCTCCACAGTCTCTGGCCCAGTGCATTGACCACTGCTGTGCCCTCTTCCTTCAAAGAAAGCACTGGATCCTCATCACTTTATTCATATTCTTATGGGTGAAGAGGAACATAAAACATGGTGAAAAAAGAAGTCTACAGTAAGAGAAGACATAGGGTGAAGTTCTGGCTTTTCAAGCCCTCAATGTGCTTCCTCTAGTATCCTTTGCATATTTCTACTTTACTACTTAGCACACGCATAGAAATCATTTCCTTGTCAGTAATTATCACAGTTTTCAAAATACCCACTCATTTTAGTTGAATTGAACTGTGTGATATTAATGAAGGAACTGAAATTTTCTATTTCTGCATCAAATTCTTTTTTTAATAAAGAGAAAGTCATATTTATTTGCCTGTTTAACTGGGTTTGTTGTGAAGAGTAAGCAGTAATGAGGGATGTATGCACTTTACAACTGGAAGTTAACCATCTAAGGAAAATAGAAATGGTATCGGTGGTCATAGTAGAGAAGTAGTCATACTATTGCATTAACAATCACTATCCAATTAACATGTCTAGAATAGGGAAATTCAAAAGGAGGAGAGGAAGTTTGTTCTTAATGAATACAGCATTTGCCAAAATGATAGTTGTTACATCAGGATCTGAATTAGACTCAACAGTAAATGAGTTAGCTGAAGCGAAATGTACTGAAAGGTAACATCCCCATGCACATCTGAACTATGCTTGCAAATTTCAATGATGTACAATACAGAGGCTCCAAGGTACTTAATAATAACAATAAAAAAAGATAAGGGTGGGAAAAGATTGCTAATACATTCTGTTGTCATAGTCATTATTGTTTCAATCCAGATTCATTTTTTTTCCTGAATGGAGCTTCAATAATATATAATTTTTCTATAAAGCTTTAGTAAAACCAACTGAAAGCAAGTAAAATATGCAGTCCATTGTTATACTAGAGTTTATGATAGAATATTTAGAAAAGGCCTTGATGCTGGGAAAGATTGAACCAAAAGAAGAAGGGGCTGGCAGAGAATGAGATGGATAGGATGACCTATTCAATGGACATGAATTTGAGCAAACCCCAGGAGAGAGTGGAGGACCGAGGAGCCTGGCGTGCTGCAGTCCGTGAGCTTGCGAAGAGTTGGACACAACGTAGGAACCAAACAGCAATCCATTGTGAAAATGCCAGGTTATATCCCTTTTAAATTTGTTTTAAGTGTAATAGTGAACACTGAAGTTTCTATTCAGATGCTTTGTTGTTGTTTATTGAGACAGTTCAGTTTTGCAACTAAAGCAAAGCCTTCTGAAAAATTTGAGAGTAAATCTGTTTAGATTTTAAAGCCATGGTTCAGTAAACAACAGACTTGACTCTTTCCCCCCATTTGTGGCTACAGTTTGCTTTTTTCAAAAATAATCAAGTTGGTTTGGAATTTTATGGCAAACTCAAAGATGAATGCTGGAAAATGGTACCTATAATACATAATATTAAATAAAATGTATATTAATAATGAATATTTATGTAGTAGATTGTATTTATGAAACGTTTTGAACCATTTATTTGTTGACATATTAGTTAACATTCTCCTTATAATCAACTTTATCTCTCTACATCACTTGATGGATTTTACTAAAGAAGTTTATACTGAGATGTGAGCTTATCCTGTATGATTCATCTAATTCTTCTTTGAATGAGTATTACCTAATAAAATGGTAACTGTAAGTATGCTGATATATTTGCTCTTAGTTAAGTAATAGGTCTTTTGCTCTCTAAAACTTCAAAACGGTACTCTATTGGCAAATGAAATTTTTAAAAAATATCAATCAATGCAAAACTAAATATTTATAGATACTTGCTCCAATAAGTACTTTCTTCCTATATAAGATGCTTATTAATGCCTGCCCAGAGGTGTCTAGATGTATGTGTTGCAGATTAGGCAAAAAATCACATACACTTATCCCTAGCAAGGCCAGAGTTCATATGTATTTCTGTAATTGGCATCTCACTGTTTGCATTGCTGATACACATGGAGGCTTTTTGTTGTGCTTTATTTTACTTTAGAGGAGGAAAAGAGGCAAGAAGACTGGTGATTCTGTGGCTGGCCCAGTCAAACAACGTGTGAGTTTTAAAAATGTACTCTCTTCACATGGGCTTAAACTTTTCCGTTTAGAAGACCAAGGCTCAGAAGCTGTGAGGGCTGTTTAATTTTGTGAAATATCAGTGAGTGTGGGAAGGGGTATTAGTCAAGAAAGATTAGGTGAAGTGCTACATCCAAGGAGATAAGTTTTGGAGTCTGATGAAAAAGGATGTTGCTAAGCTGATGAGGAAGGGGTGAATCTATGTGTGGCACAAAAGTGTTCTAGCCCTGGAAGTACAAAAGTTTTTTTCATTGAATTCTACAAATCTCAAATCTACAAACCTCAACTCCTTTAATTATCAAAGGGATATAAAGGTAATAGTAGCATTTTGTTTATAGTATTGCTGTAAGTGTTTCAGTGGAGTTTCCTAGGTTAAATGCCTTGAAGACTGTGATACAACGTATCCACTCAGCAAATATCAGGCATTATTTTTCATATAATTATTTTTTATTAAAGTTAAACTTGTGACAGGCTGAGACTTCAGAAAATGTATTTGCAGGATTCTCTGTTGCAAAGAAGTTGATAAAAAAAATATCTGTTAGAAATTTCAGTGACCTGTGTGGGCCATAGTGAGCTATGGATGAAGATAAGAATAATTAGTAGAGAAGAAATAGTTCTGTGTTGGACTTATTGTTTAATCAGTGCACATGAAGCTTCTTTGTAGTGTCCAAACAATCTCTCTTCATGTTTTTTATTTTCAAATGTGCTGTCCCTGGTTAATTTCATCTGTTCCTATCTCAACATGAGGATAAGTAGCAATGCTTCTATTACTCACAGTGCCAGGAGTCTTTGGAACGTGTTTATATTGAAACAATATAAATCTTCTTGCCTCCCAGTTTCCTAATACTATTTGTTTCATTTCAGCTGTATAATTTTGCATGATGTTGCATCAACCACTGAACCACCCATAGATCCTGGATTCCAGTGGCTCTCAAAGTTTGCCACTGTGCTTCATTGATAATAAACATGCATGTAAGTTTTATTTTGAATATATAGAAAATGTAGACAATAATTTGTTTGAGGGCCATGTTGTACAGTTTTGATTGGGTTTATTGCTGTTTTAGAGACTGACATTTTTCCACTTCCAGATTCTACTCATGGACTCTATTTAGCATTCCTCAAGAACCCAGTGATATATATATATTTACTTCTTATGAATTCCAGTAATATTCTTGAACTATATTTAAGATACCTCTTATATTGTTCTTCAAATATAATACTTAAGGTACTTTCTCTCATTAGAAAGTTATTTTCCTTAACTTATTTTCTGCATAAACTACTTATTCAATAAATGTTCAAGGAACTTCAAAATATAGTTTATTTTTCTCCAGTGTTAAGTACTGATATGCAACAATTAAATAAGAGCATATTCTATTTGTCAATTATTAACTACTGAGATAGATCACCATCAGATTTGATTTACACCATCAAGAAAGATATCTTATTAGTCTAGTAGGTTTCCTGGGTACTTTTTTCCTGGGTCCATTTAGAAATGCACCTTCAAGATGTCTATTTTCCCTGAACCAATTGAAGATTAGAAATTTATCCAATTAGTTTAATGTTTTAACTTAAATTACACTATTGTTAATTTCCCCTTAAATGTTTGTGCACTCTTAAGACATTGACAGGAATAAATCTGAGATCATTTCTAAGGACAAAGTTCTACAGGAAAAATAAGAAAAAATGTTAGGGAATCAGGGTCCAGAGGAACATAGAAAAACTGAAGGTGCTTAAGCTAAACTTTGAGCTCACTTTCAAAGATTACCCTCTTAATCTTCTGTGTTTAGATAGTTGGCTTTGCCTTCCCTGTGGTGTTCAGTCACCCAGTCATGTCCAACTCTTTGTGACCCCACGGACTTCAGGACACAAGGCCTCCCTGTCCCTCACAATCTCCCGGAGTTTGCCCAAGTTCATGTTTATTGCATTGGTAATGCCGTCCAGGCATCTCATCCTATGATGCCCTTTTCTCCTTCTGCCCTTAATCTTCACCAGCATCAGGGACTTTTCCAGTGGGTCATCTGTTCACATCTGATGACCTATACAACCTTCCCTGTATAACCCCAAGTCTTGAATCCTAAATATTTAACCTGAGCCTAAACAGGGGAGGAAAAAAAATTATGAAGTACTGGGAAGTTCATGTTAAAATTTTCTAAGATTTGTTTTTTAATATTGAAAGGGAAAATAAATTTCACACCTTAAATAATGAAGTACATACTGTAAATTCATTGATGAAATATGTTGCAACTAACTTCTAACATAAACTCTGTTCTCTTAAAGAATTGTTTGCCACATATATTAACTTACTGATTGAGCTTCTGATTGGTACAGTTGACTAATTATTTTCTTCTAATAAAGAAATTTTATTTGTTTGATTTATTTGTTTCTTTAATCTTTCTAAAATACAACAAAGCATCTCACTTTGATACATATAGCACAGAGGTAAATGTCTAATTTTCCCCCTTTGTCATTTTATAACTTGCCTATGAAAATATGCTACAACACCAGTCATGTTTCCTAATCTGTGATATATTACATCTCTGGAATCTGGTTATAGAGTTGATGTCACCGTCTGAGTCATGTATACCTAGCCCTGGGATAAAATTTATAAAATTTACTGTGGTCCACCATTATTCATGTAGATCTATTATCCTAGTCCATTCAGGTTTAGAAATAAAAATAAAATATAACCACAAAGTATAAAAGTATGTTATTTTATATGGAGACAAGAAGCTGATTAGTAGATTTTCAGAAATTGAGGGTAAGAAGCTATCTGGGCTTCCTGGTAGCTCAGCTGGTAAAGAATCCACTTGCAATGCAAGAGACCCCGGTTTGATTCTTAGGTCAGGAAGATCCCCTGGAGAAGGGATAGGCTACCCACTCCAGTATTTTTGGACTTCCCTGTGGCTCAGTCCACGAAAGAATCTACCTGCAATGAGAGAGACCTAGGTTTGATTCCTGGGTTGGGGAGGTGGCAACCCACTCCAGTATTCTTGCCTGTAGTATCCACATGGACAGAGGAGCCTGGCGGGCTACAGTGAATGGGATCACAAAGAGTCAGACATGACTGAGTGACTAAGCACAGAGGGTAGGAAGAAATGGAGAATAATTTCATGATGGGTACAAGGTTTTATGTTAGAGTTATAAAAATATTTTGAATCAGATAAAATTGGAACTAGCTAAAATGCTGTTTGCTAAGCATCACGAATATACTAAGTGCCACTGAACCGTATACTTCTCATTTTATATTATGTGAATTTTACCTCCATAAAAGGAAAAAAAAAACTGTATTATGGGACTCCCAGTCCAAAACTTTCAAAGGATTTTTTACAAAAAATAGTGATTCATATATGTGTGGATATGAGAGGATACATTTTAAGGGTTATATTTCCATATATTCTTGTCCAAATCTGGCCTTAATCATATATTTCTTTTTCCAATTACTCGTATTACAATTATCATTCACCAGCATATTCCTCTCTCATAATCTGTATCTTCTTTTTAGTTTTTTAACCCCATTACTTTAGTCATAATGGCCTAATGCTCATAATTTCTCTTATCTATCTCAGTGAATGAAATTTTTACATTCTCCTCTTCTGAATTTTCTAGACCAGAAATGAATATTTCACTTTGACCTTTCCTGTTCTGTGATATGCAGAGTAATAATCCTCAAAAATGTCTATATCCCAGTCTCCAGAACATGTGAATGTGTTAGTTTAAGTAACAAAAAAGACCATACACATGTGATAAAGTTAAGGACCCTGGGAAGAAAAAGATTTTCCAAGACTATTTGGGTCAACCCAATCAAACCCAGTCTTTAAAATTCAGTAATCTAGCCTAGTCATTGTTAGAGAGGGAGATATGGTTATGGAAACTGGTTCAAGAAGTTGCAACAAAACTAGCTTCAAGAAAGGGGTCATGAGCCAGGACTATCTCTATAAGCTAGAAAAAGTAAGGAAATGGATTATCCCGTAAACTGTCCAGAAAAGAACATAATGCTGCCTTTTAACCTTAGGTTCAGCAAGACCTGTGTTGACTCTAATGTACAGAATGTAAAATAAGAGTTTTGTGATAGTTATTTAGGGCTTCCCAGGTGGTGCAGTGGTCAAATATCTGCTTGCCAATGCAGGAGATGCAGGAAGACGCAGGGTCAATCCCTGGATGGGGAAAACCCCCTGGAGTAAGAAATGGTAACCCACTCCAGTATCTGTGCCTAGAAAATTCCATGGACAGAGTAGCCTGGTAGGTTACAGTCCATGGGGTCACAAAGAGTTGGACATGACTGAGCGTGTACTCAGTTATTTTCAGCAACTACATTTCTGATAATTCATTTTTAGCAGCAAGAGTAAAATAATACATCTTCTTTTCTCATAAGATTTATGATAAATATCTCATTGTCTTTCAAATCTATTTACTTTTTCCCATTTACACCTCTCCTGCCTTGCTTTATGATTCATTACATTTTTGGATCATAGCAATAAATTCATAAATACTTCGTTTTATTTCTAAAGTCACTTTAATTCATTTTCTACACTGCAGTCAGAATTTCCATACCAAAAGACAAATCTGTTTATAAATTACTAATAAATCCCTTCAATCATTTCTATTACCTTCAGGATAAAGTCCAATCTCCTCATGTTTCTCCAGGCCCTTCATGATCTAGTCCTTGATCTCTCAATCCTCCAATGAATTATCAGACAAATATACATGAAGTTCTTGCAAAACGCCCTATTTTCTCCTGCCTTTGGGTAAGTGAGAACTTTCCCTCATTGACAGTACCATCTCTACCTAGTTTGTTGTTATTTTGTTGTTGTGTAGTAGCTAAGTCATGTCCAACTTTTTGCGACCTCATGGACTATAGTCCACTAGGCTCCTCTGTCCATGGGATTTTCCAGGCAAGAATACTAAAGTGGGTTGCCATTTCCTTCTCCAGGAGAACTTCTCAACCCAGGGATCAAACCCACACATTTTGTGCCTCCTGCATTGACAGGCAGTTTCTTCACCACTGAGCCACCACCTGGTTAATATGTGTTTATTCTTTACCTATCAGTATGTACATGTTGCCTTTTTATGGAAGTGTTTTCTGAACCCATAAAATTAGATTTTCTATTACTAATTGCTCTTGCCATCTTTGCATCTATAATAACCTCAATCATAACATTTATGTCTACTGAGTGATGTCATTTAGTTTTGACTTATAAATATCCTTCACTAGACTCTAAGTTTACTTTCAAATCAGTTACTTGATATTCAAAAGTAATATATAAATTAATGAATGAATATAAGTATTTGTGCTGTGCTTAGTCACGTCCAACTCTTTGTGACCTCATGGACTGTAGCCCACCAGGCTCCTCTGTCCATGGGGATTCTCCAGGCAAGAATATGGAGTGGGTTGACACATTCTCTTCCAGGGGATCTTCCCATCCCATGTCTTCTGCATTGCAAACAGATTCTTTATCATCTGAGCCACTAGGGAAACCCAAGAATACTAGAGTGGGTAGCCTACCCCTTCACCTAGGGAACCGCCTGACCCAGGAATCGATCCAGGGTCTCCCACATTGCAGGTGGATTCTTTCCAGCTGAACTACCAGTAAATATAGGTACTTACTTTTTGCCAATATGTAAGCAGACATGTGTATTTGTACCCACATTTTACCACTTACTTAAGGTAGTTTCTGTCTTATTATAATTTTAAGCTTATGAATATGTTAAAGTGTGACTTTAATCAAAATATTCTTATTAAAAATCTAATGCTTACTGAATGATTTGGAGAATATCCCCAGAGTATTGCTTGGTGTAAATCTAACATTCATTTATGTCCAACCCATTGCATCCAAAAAATTGAATCTGCTATCTAAATTGTAGGCATACTACCTAGAAAGAATTAAGCACTTTTAGAAGTTTGCCTTGAAAATTCAAACGTGTTAAATGACACAGAATGTCTCAGCATGTCATACGGTATTGCAATTATCAGTGACATTAATTATTACCTTCCAAATTGCCCTTTTAATCATGTCTTAAAAGAGGAAATTATGATTACTTTCTGCTCTTTATCATATATCTCTTTTCACTGTATTTGAATAAGTAGTATATGGGTCCAAAAGAATAGCTATAATAAACCATCAATGAATATTTTAGTTACTAATACTTTTAAAGTTCTCCAGTAAAGCCATATAAATATCAAAAATGTCTGGTGTATAAGCCACTTACTGATACTGCTGCTAGTTGATTATTTTATCAATTCAAAGACCATTATATTCAATATAACATTATCTTAACTTAGGAAACTTTAAAAAATATTTTACAGCAAGAGTATACATCATTTTTATAATTATTTATTATGGAAAATAGATAAAAATGTAAACTTAATGTTTTGCTTCAGAAGAAAACTTTTTACATACTTAGTGACTTTTATACTATACGTATAATATTCAGATGTAATAAACTAAAAGTCCAAATAAACTTGTTCCAATTTAGACTGTTGATGCACTAGTTATTTCCCCATGAGATATATCTTACTTTATATGGGATATAGTTTATTAATATATATAATGAGGGTAATATTTCTTCCACTTCCCTGTGTTACAAAATTAAGAGAGTAAATCATAAATCAAACAGGATAGGATACTGTAAAACCCTAAAACTATGAAAATTTGGCTTTATTAATAAAATTAAAAATACTCAGTTATGACCAGGGTGCTGCTGTTGCTGCTGCTAAGTCGCTTCAGTCGTATCCGACTCTGTTCAACCCAAGAGACAGCAGCCCACCAGGCTCCTCCATCCCTGGGATTCTCCAGGCAAAAACACTGGAGTGGGTTGCCGTTTCCTTCTCCAATGCGTGAAAGTAAAAAGTGAAAGTGAAGTCGCTCAGTTGTGTCCGAATCTTATCGACCCCATGGACTGCAGCCTACCAGGCTCCTCTGTCCATGGGATTTTCCAAGCAAGAGTACTAGAGTGGGTTGCCATCGCCTTCTCCAATGACCAGGGTGAATATTTATTAAATAAGTAAAATATAATTTATTTTAGAATAAGCAATGTTCCAATTTAATCATTTAACAGTCCCCAAAATAAAACATATCATCTCCAAATTCAGCTAACTTAAATGATAAATTTGTTATGCTTTGAATTGTTGCTAACTTTTATCACATCTTAAAATAGTAAAACCAGATTGCATTGACTACATTTTGGGTGGTGATGGGGTAGAGATTATCCATATTGTCTGTGTAGTTTGTATTAAAGAGCAGCAACTTGCATCAAAGACAAATGAAGACAAGAATCTTGCCTTCAGACATATAAATAGTCAAGGAGAAAAATCAGCTCTTTCTTAAATTCAAACTATCTGGTGAACTATAAGATTTTAATTATAGTTTTATGAAGTTTTCTACGAAATATGAAGGACTAATATATGCAATTCAGTAGGCATGCATTGGGCACCATGTACTTTCATATGTACCAAGTTCACCACTGAAATAATGTTAGGCTCACATAAATTAAATCATCATTTTGCATACATAAAAAGATTAAGGATTAGAGAAATCAAGTAATTATTTTGTACACATTATAAAGGTTGAACTTAAGGGAAAGGACTTAAATCAAGAGGTGACAGACTCTTTTGCACCACTCATAATATGTGGAATAGAACTTTGGTCCAATGAGAAAGCCCAAGATATGTGTTTAAGTCATATTTCCCAAATATTTGGTTGCATGACTGAATAACTGAGGGAATTTTCCTGAGTCTTATGATCCTGTGAAGTGGAAAATTAGTACCTACTGCACTGAATTATATAGCTTAACTAAAGCTTACAATCTAATGTATCAACTATTAAAAAGCTATATGTAATAGTAAAAGTAAAACATTCATTGAATATTATAGGAGGTTAAAAATGTACATATTATTAATACATGATGATTTTTTCTTTTTTTAAAAGCTATTTTAATTGAAGGATAATTCCTTTACAGACTTTTTCTGTCATACATCAGCAAGAATCAGCCATAGGTACACCCATGTCCCCTCCCTCCTGAACCTCCCTCCCATCACCCTCCCTAGCCCACCCTTCAGCCTATCACAGAGCCCTTGCTTGCATTTCCTGAGGCATACAGCAAATTCCCATTGACTACCTGTTTTGCATATGGTATTGTAAATGTGCATGTTACTCTCTCCATATATCTCACTTTCTCCCTCATCCCCTCCCCTCATGTCCATTGGCCTGTTCTCTATGTCTGTTTCTCCATTGCCACCCTGAAAATAAATTCCTCAGTGCCATCTTTTTAGATTCCGTATATATGCTTCAGTATACGATATTTATATTTCTCTTTCTGACTTACTTCACTCTGTATAATAGCTTCTAGGTTCATACACCTCATTAGAACTGACTGAAGTGTGTCCCTTTTTATGGCTGAATAGTATTTCATTTTATACATGTGCTGCAGTTTCTTGATCATGGTGTATGAGCTTTATAATGTGTTGTTGAATTCTGTTTGATAGAATTTTGTTGAGGATTTTGCATCTATATTCAGTGATATTGGCCTGTAATTCTCTTTTTCATGTTTTCCTTGCCTGGTTTTGGTATCAGGGTGATTGTGGCCTTGTAGATTGAGTTTGGAAGTATTCCTTCCTCTGCAATTTTTTGGAAGAGTTTCAGAAAAATAGGCATTAGCTCTTCTCTAAATGCTTGATAGAACTGCCCTGTGAAATCATCTGGCCCTGAGCTTTTGTTTCAGGGGAGATTTTTGCTCACTGTTTTGATTTTAGTGTTTGTAACTGGGTTGTTCATAATTCCTATTTCTTTCTGGTTCAATCTTGGGAGGTTGAACTTTTCTAAGAATCTGTCCATTTCCTCTAGATTTCTCTTTTATTAGTTATATAGTTTCTCATAATATTCCCTTATGATCCTTTGAATTTCTGTGTTGTGTGTTGTAACCTTTCCTTTTTCATTTCTAATTTCATTTGATTTTTCTCCCTTTTTTTTCTTGAGTCTGGTTAGTGCTTTGTCAATTTTGTTTATTTTCTCAAAGAACTAGCTTTTAGTTTTATCAGTCTTTACTTTTGTTTTCTTCATTTCTTTCTCATTTATTTCTGCTCTGATCTTTATGATTTATTTCCTTCTGCTGACTCTCAGGTTTTTTTGCTCTTTTTCCAGCTGCTGTAGATGCTGAGTTAGGTTGTCTACTTGATGCTTTTCTTGTTTCTTGAGGTATGATTGTATCACTATAATCTTCCCCCTTTGAACTGCTTGTGCTGAATGTATTGGGTGTTGGTGAAGGTGTCAGGTCATCATGTTTTCATTGTCATTTGTTTCTAGGAATCTTTTTATTTCCTTTAATATTTCTTCAGTAACCTCTTTGTTATTTAATAATGTATTGTTCAATCTCCATGAGTTTGTTTTTTGCTGTTTTTTTTTTTTTTTTTTTTCCTGTAGTTGATATCTAGTCTCCTGGAGAAGAGAAAGGCTACCCACTCCAGTATTCTGGCCTGGAAAATTCCATGGACTACAGTCCATGGGGTCGCAAAGAGTTGGACATGAATGAGTGACTTTCACTCATAAGGTTGTGGTAAGAGAAGATACTTGATACAATTTCAGTTCTCTTAAATTTACTGAGGCTTTATATGTAGACCAAGATGTGGTCTATCCTGGAAAATGTTCCATCTGCACTTGAGAATAAAGTGTATTTGTCTGCATTTGGGTGGAAAGTCCTGAAGAAATCAATTAGTTCCATTAGGTCTAATGTTTCATTTAAGGTTTGTGTTTCCTTATTGATTCTCTGTTTTGATGATCTGTCCATTGGTATAAATGGGGTATTAAAGTCCCCTTCTATTATTGTGTTACTGTTGATTTCCCTTCTTATGCCTGTTGGTGTTTTTCTTATGTATTGAGGTGCTCCTATGTTGGGTGCATAAATATTTACAATTGTTATGTGTTCTTCTTGGATCGATGCCTTGATCATTATGTAGTGCCCTTCTTTGTCTCTTATAATAGTCTTTATTTTAAAGTCTATTTTATCTGAAATAAGGATTGCCACTCTGGTTTTCTTTTGGTTTCCATTCACATGGCATATCTTCTTCCATCCTTTTACTTTCAGCATATGTATCTCTAGGTCTGAAGTGAGTTTCTTGTAGGCAGCGTTTATATGGGTCTTATTTTTGTATCCATTCAGTCAGTCTGTATCTTTTGGTTGGTGCATTTACTTTTAAAGTAATTATTGACACCTGTGTTCCTACTGGCATTTTTCTTGTTGTTTTGGACTTGTTTTTGTAGGTCTTTCCTTTCTCTTGTGTTTGCTAGATCTGTAAGTCCCTTTCATATTTGTTGCAAGGCTGATTTGGTGGTGCTGAATTGTCCTAAATTCTGCTTGTCAATACATGATGATTTATAATGATTAAAAATGCAGATGACTAAATTAAGGATTTTTAAATAAAATAAGGCAATCTTTAAAAAAGAATTATAAAATGTCAAGGATAAGAAAAAATATAGCATGTTACATTAAGAGAAAAATATAATAATTATTTAATGGACTAAATCTTACAAGTATTTTTGTCCCTTCCAGACTGAAGAGACAGAAAATTCCAGGTCACAAAGTGAACTCATATTTGCTGTGTTCAAAGGACAGAAAGAAGGCATATGTGACTAGATTTTTATAAAGAGAAGATGGTATTAAGCCTGCTTTGAGTTTTAGAACAGGTTTCTATTAAAATGCAAGGAGAGGAATAAGGCATGTGTGGTTTGGTTAGAGAGCTGAAGAGAATTGTAGGATAAGAAATCAGAGTTACCCCTCATGCAGATTAATGTAGATTTCCAAAGTCATTGTGAGGATGTAGACTTTTATTTAGAAAGAGATTGAATGCTACTGAGGATTTGGATGGAGCAATGAAAGATTCTTTATAAAGTATCTCTTCTCCTGCCATATAGAATGAAAAGTCATTCTGAAGCTATTGAAATAATTCATTTGCAGGAGGTCAAAGCAGGGTGACACGTCGGGGGTTGTTACAAAAGTTGCAAGAGATGATGAACATTTTGACCAAAGTAGTGGCTAATTAGATTCTGATGACCACATTTTGAATTAATATTTTATTTAGAATAAATAGAAATTGCTCTTGTACAGAAAATAATAAATATGTGTATTATTTTAATTTCAAAAATCATTTCAAGTCTCGCTCTCTTTTTTTTTTTTTTCTTGTGTAACTTGGAGAGTGCAGTGGCATTTATTGAGATGAAGATTGCAGGCAAAGTACATTAGGAAAAGTACATTGCAGGAAAAGTACATGAGGATGCTGAGACTGCATCTGAATTGTAAATTTGAGTTGACTTCTAGACATATCCCCAGTGAGGATGCCCAGTAAACCATATGATGTAGTTTTTCATGCAGAGAATATGCCTGACTTGAGCTAGGGAATTAAATTTTGGATGGATAGCATAGATAATATTTAAATCCCTGAGATCACTGATAAGTGAGTAAAGATGGCAAAGAATAGAGACTCCAAGACTGAATGACAGATTCCTGAAAATTTTAGAGTTCAAGGAGAAGTGGAGAAACCAGCATTGGAAACTGAGAAGGTGTTTCTTGTGAGGCAGAAAGCTATCTGAGAGAGGAGCATCCCAGCCATAATTCGACCACTATGAAGACAATATGGGATAACTGCATAAAATTATTAATGAAATAGCTGAATACAATTATCTAAATGAATTATTCAGCACGTCTTTGTTTTTGTAATCCATCGTGCTAAAATATTTATAAACAAAATTCTGTGAAGGCCAATTCCATTGTTCATGACTGTTCAGGTTAGAAGGTACAGAATTTGAACTTGAACTCATACAGAAGAAAGCAAACAAACATGAAATTCCAAAGACAAACTGACCAAATGATCAAAGGAAAATTATATATATATATTTGTTGTTGCTGTGGTTCAGCTCCTCAGTCGTGGCCAACACTTTGCAACCCCATGGACTGCAGCACGCCAGGCTTCCCTGTCCTTCACTATCTCCGAGTTTGCTCAAACTCATGTCCATTGAGTCAATGATGCCATCCAACTATGTCATCCTCTGTCACCCCATTCTCCTCCTGACCTCAGTCTTTCCCAGCATCAATAGATATAAAACTGAAAAGTAAGCAAACAAATGAAAACCACACCGTATCAGGAACTGGGATGCCATCAAGTCTCCGTCTTAGTTTTTCAATTACACTTCTCTCCACTTGTATACTGATTCTTTGTCTCTCTTCAAGCTTATTTCCCTTAAGGAGGATACTCACACATCTCCAGTTCTTCATCTTGTAATATCTATCACCACAAAGCCTGAAAATTTTGAGAACTCTAAAGAAAAATCTCTGCTGGACTTGAATCTGTTCTTGAACTAGTCAACTATGAACAGAGAGTTGGAGTCAGGTAAAGACATAGAGGTTCCCAGTGAAAACAAGGGCTTCCCACGTGGCACTAGTGGTAAAGAATTCCTCTGCCCATGCAGGAGATGCACAAGACACAGGTTTGATCCCTGGATCAGGAAGATCCCCTGGAAGAAAGCATGGCAACCCACGCCAGTATTCTTGCTTGGAGAATCCCGTGGGCCAAGGAAGCTGGCTGGCAGGCCCATAAAATCACAAAGAGTTGGACATGACTGAAACGACTTAGCATGCACACACACACACACAGTGAAAACAAATAGATGAGCTGGAGAAAATACAAGCCCCCCAAAGAAAATGAGACAGGGATTGTTATTCTTGCAAAAAGCATAACAAGTAACAAGGTGGGAAGAAAAATAGGTTCCAGAAAACCCTGAGTCACATTTTCAGATATAATTCAGCCTCATGTTCAAATAGACCTTTATTTCTCAGATGTTCTTCTCTCTGATTAATTTTTTTCTAAGTGTCAATGAGTCAAAAATGATAAATGAGTATAAATTATCAATGGACTATCTGAAATTATGACTAATTTTATTGAATTTCAACTTCTCAGAATGACTGATTTGTTACTTTAAGTGCATTTTAAATTCAGAGAACTAAAGAAAATAACAGAAGAGTTATTCAGTTTGCGCTATTGGAATTAATCTTCCAAGGTTCTTTTTTAAGATCTACAAGGTGCACACAATTCCTCAGCAACATGCTGTTTCTAAAGGATTCTAGACAGGGAATCATCTTTGAATTGTTAATACTGATGTTTTCACTGGATTTTATAAAGATAAGTTGGCATCAAGCTGATTTTAACATTTAGAAGAGGGTTCTATTAAAATGCAACACATACACCCTCAAAACACACACATATCATGTATATTTAATTTTAAGGACAAATTATCTCACATAATACTCATTTATGTAATGAAGTACAAATTTTATTCTGAGCTAAAGATTGCATCCCTAACTCACATATTATGGTAACCCAAATAACTGAAATTCTATAATCCTTAGATTTTATTAAAAATTCATGTTAATATTCAAAACAATAAGTTATTTTATTCTTTAGAACAATCTCTTTGTGATTTCTGTGCCACTTGATTGCTTTTTTGCCTTTCAGTTTTATTTCAGATTGCAGAGATAAAAAATAACGACTGTTTTCCCATTTGTTTAATGTATCACAGCTCTGTTTTCCCAGTTTCCTCTGGATTTAGTTTTCTATTATACCAGCTGTCTCACGTGGGCACATGAGTGCATGCGTGCTGAGTATCTTCAGTGTCCGCTCTTTGCCACCTGTGGACCATGGCCCACCAGGCTCCTCTGTCCATGGGATTCTCCAGGCAAGAATATTGGAGTGGAATATTGCCATGAATATTGCCAAGAATATTGCCACGCCCTCCTCCAGGAGATCTTATCCACCCAGGGATTGAACTCACATCTCTTGTGTCTCTTTCATTGGCAGCTCAGTTCTTTACCACTAGCTCCAGCTGGGAAACCCATCAGCACAACATTAGATGTTTAAAATCTGATATAAAATGTCCTCTCACCCAGTTTTCAAGAATCACTAAACCCAAATTAGTATGCTTAATGTATGCATGTAAATGTCATGTACATTTTCAGCCAGACACTTTTAACGAAATAATTTTTTTAATTAATTTAATATTTTTTCCATAATTTTAAATTTGAATTATTTGTTGGTATTATCTGTTGGCCCAGCATATCTTCATCAGAAACACATCCTCAATTAGCTAATATCCAGGGGCTCTTCTAGCATGTTTGTTTCAGATCACAATGCATATATATTTTTCCCAATATATTTGACTTATATATATATTTTTTCTTTTAGAGCTATCTCGATTTTATGTCTATCAATAATGCTCTCATTTTCTTTCAAGCTGGTATATCACAGCTTGATGCATTCAGTAAATAATTTCTGTTTTTTAAAAAAAGACATTTTCCAATTTTGAACATCTTCAGAAAAAAATAGGAATTGTTGATTTGGTGTTTCTAGATAAAGATTTACTCTTTTCACAAAATATAAGAGGAATGAGATTTGTTATTAAATTTATAAAATGTAGTATCAGAATTCATCTACTGGTATACATTTCATTAGTCAATTAAACACATATAAATAGTTAATAAGCAGAAGTATATTGCTTATGATAACTTATATAGAGGTATCACTTTAGTATTTCACATAGCAATTTTCTCATTAGTATAGTGAGGAGAATTTTTCATAGACCCCAGGAGGAAAAAAAAAGATTTTAGTACTATGTATAGTGCTGAAATAGAAATAGGATTTATTTGTCTATATATAGGTATAGCGTATTCTGATGAAAGAAATAACCCTTGAGACTCAGTCAGTGTTCAAAGTGCCAGCTCCCTAAAATAAATTATTTCCTCTTGTCTTTGCTAACATTTTATTTGGTGCTATAACTGCAAACACATACATCCAGTGCTCTGTCCCAGGTAATCAACATGCCAAGACTTCTTTCTCCTCTCGCTTAATTATATAGATATGACATTTTCTGTCTTCAAAGTTTCAAACCTAGATTTCAAATTCCACAGAAAGATTTTTTGAAAGTACAGTCCATTCTCTGTCATCTCTAACTATATTCTAAATACTGGAAAATAAAAAACCAGCAGAACATATTTTTTAAAAAATCACTAGAAAACAGTACAACAGAGATTTTATCCAACTTTTCACTAATTATGTTTGTGACCTTAGATAAACCTCATAATCTGCTTGAGCCTCATATTTCTAAGTTGTGAAATAATAAGTTATAACAAAGTGATCCTTATTATCTCTCTCATACTTTTGTATTTTGTGATTTGTAGTTCATAAATATGCTGATTACTAAGTAAGGAATTTTTCCTTATCATTTCAGATATATATATATATATGAAAGATTAGAATTAAATGAAGTCTTCAGAGGCCCTTGCACAAAACTGCTCTTCCAATATGCTCTTTTACTAATTATGTGTGGTGAAATTAAAAAAACACAATGGTTTAATATCCTCTTTCTTGGTTAACTTCTCCATTGTCATGAAATCAATAACAGAATATGCATGGTGGGCATGACTGCCTAAGGACCAGGCAAAGTGACTGATTTTTCTGGATTTGCTATTTTATATAGCACTGTTTCTCTAGAGAATGATGGAATCTTCTTTTCTTTTTGTGTTGTAGTGATCAAGTTGAACAATTTATTTACACTTAAAAAATGCTTCTAATGATAACAGTTGTATCCTGATGTGTTCACCAAGCTCATAGAACTGAAATATATTACCTAAATATTTTAAGCTAACTAATGAATTAGATTTCCTGTGGTTGAATTATGCAAGGAGTTCAATTTATAAATAAGTTAATTATAAGGGCATGTTTCTCATTTTTGGTAGCTAAGGAAGCAGAATCTCCTGTCTTCTGATGAAGTGTATTACCCTTTGCTTTTATTATTTTGGATCCTCACTTTTTTTGTGGCCCTCTTTTATGTTGGAACACTGTTAAAGACCAGATGTTTTGCATTTCATGGAGTGCATATATTGAAGAACTAACTCCCATGTTTAACTACATTTGGAGATGGATTCTCTGAGGAAATAGTTAAGGTTAAATGAGATAGTAGGATTAATGTCCTTATAAGAAGCAGCTTCTCTCTTTCTCTCTCTCTGTGCTCACAAAGAAAACATCACATGATAGAGAGATGGCAGCTGCTTAAACACAAAGAGAAGTAATCTTAAAATGAAACCTATCTTGCTGGCAACTTGATCGTGGACTCCTCAACTTCCAGAACTGTGAGAAATAATTTACTCTTAAGCAACCTGGTCTGTGATGTTTTGTCATGGCAGCCCTAGCAAACTAGTATGAATTTTGGCACTGAGAGGGGGGTGTTGCTGTAACAAACTCCCCCAAATATGTAAGCAACTCTGAAACTAGGTAATAGTTAGATGTTGGAAGGAGTTTAAAAGTACTTGCTAGAAAAAGTCCATATCTTAGTGAAGGGACTGTAGTAGAAAAATTAATGTTAAAAGTGATTCTGGTAAGGGCTCAGGAATTTTAGAAAGAGAGCTGGAGAGAAGGCCTCCATCTTCTTTGAGGATTATATAAATAATCATGGACAAAATGGTGGTATAAATATAGATATTAATGGATATTCTGGTGAAATCTCAAATGGAAATCACGAAAAGATAACTGGAAACAAGAAAAAATGTAATCTTTATTTTCCAATGGCAAAAACATTGACTGAATTGTTTTCTAGTGTTTTTACAAAATATTAGTCATGAAATTTAATATTAGCTAAGATTTCTAAGCAAAATATTGAAGGTGTCACTTGGATCTTCCTGCCTACTTGGGAATTCAAGAGTGGAAATAAATGGAACATAGAATTGTTAAACAAAAAGGAACCAGAACTTGAGGATTTGGGAAATGTTCAGTCTGTCCATATTTTAAAAGATAACAAAAAATGTTCTGAAAAAATCCCAAAGATGTGGATGGACTGTCACTAGAAAATGAGATTATGTGATTATATGAACAGACACTCAGCCAGTTTGAACTGAAGGAGATGGTTACTATACAAAATAAAGAGCGTCAGTTTCATCCATCTCATTAGAACTGATTCAAATGAATTCTTTTTAATGACTGAGTAATATTCCATGGTGTATATGTACCACAGCTTCCTTATCCATTCGTCTGCTGATGGGCATCTAGGCTGCTTCCATGTCCTGGCAATTATAAACAGTGCTGCGATGAACATTGGGGTGCAAGTGTCTCTTTCAGATCTGGTTTCCTCAGTGTGTATGCCCAGTAGTGGTATTGCTGGGTCATATGGCAGTTCTATTTCCAGTTTTTTAAGGAATCTCCACACTGTTCTCCTTAGTGGCTGTACTAGTTTGCATTCCCACCAACAGTGTAAGAGGGTTCCCTTTTCTCCACACCCTCTCCAGCATTTATTGCTTGTAGACTTTTGGATAGCAGCCATCCTGACTGGCGTGTAATGGTACCTCATTGTGGTTTTGATTTGCATTTCTCTAATAATGAGTGATGTTGAGCATGTCTTCATGTGTTTGTTAGCCATCTGGAGCCCATTATACAGAGTGAATTAAGCCAGAAAGATAAAGAACATTACAGCATACTAACACATATATATGGAATTTAGAAAGACGGTAACGATAACCCTATAATGCAAAACAGAAAAAGAGACACAGAAGTACAGAACAGACTTTTGAACTCTGTGGGAGAAGGTGAGGATGGGATGTTTCGAAAGAACAGCATGTATATTATCTATGGTGAAACAAACCACCAGCCCAGGTGGGATGCATGAGACAAGTGCTCGGGCCTGGTGGGCTGGGAAGACCCAGAGGAATCGGGTGGAGAGGGAGGTGGGAGGGGGGATCGGGATGGGGAGTACATGTAACTCTATGGCTGATTCATATCAATGTATGACAAAACCCACTGAAATGTTGTGAAGTAATTAGCCTCCAACTAATAAAAAAAATTTTTTTTTTTAAATGGAAGAAAGTAGATAAGAGTCAATTACAAGATTGAGAAGATTCCTTAGGGTGTGATCAGGAGGAAATTCATGAGACCTCTGACCCTTAGGATTACATACCAGAGCTAAGCCTGGGGCAGCTTCCCAAGATAAGGTTTGTAGATGGCTTTTCACAGTTGACTAGCTGCTGCCATTGAATTGTTTAAAAGTTATGTGTAGGTATTGATTGTTCTGCAAAGTTATTTATGATGTAACCTGTGATTATGCATCTGATACAATCTTATCATTCCCCCCTCCTTAAACCTCTTTAACAGATTATTGGTTTTAGGGTATATAAGCACTGATAAAGTAGTCTTGATCCTGCACTCAACCAAAAATAAATAAATAAATAAATAAAGAGCTTCAGATTCTTGGATTTTGCACAACAGAGCCATAGAGTTATCTGTCTGCAAACACATGCTAGGTGTTCAGAAATTATCAGGAACACCAACTCAGTTTCAACCTCTAGTGTCTCTGGAAGGTGGGGCTGCAGTTCCCTGGGTCTAGAAGGCAGGGCAGGAAGCCAAGGAGGATTATGCTCAACACTTCAGACCTAATGGAATTTGCCTTCTAGGGTTTGGACCTGCTGGAACCTGCCATCCTTTTCTTCCTTTCTGATTTCTCACTTTAGGAACAGAAATGTGTATCCTATGTCTCTCCTACCATAGTAATGTTTGAAGCACAAAATGTGTGGTTTCACAGATTTGCTGGTGAAGATGAATTTTGCCTCAGGAAGAATCATCACTCTCTTATCACCCTCTTATATAGAACTGATTTAGGATATGACTCTTTCAACTTTAGATTTTGGAATAAGTCAATGAAATGAGTCAATTGAATGAGTTAAGATTTGGGGGGCTGTTGGAATTTAATGGATATATTTTGATTACATGAAGAAAGACATGAATTCTGGAATTGAATGTTTGTGTCTCCACTGAAATTCACCTGCTGCTGCTGCTGCTGCTAAGTCACTTCAGTCGTGTCTGACTCTGTGTGACCCCATAGACAGCAGCCCACCAGGCTCCTCTGTCCACAGGATTCTCTAGGCAAGAATACTGGAGTGGGTTGCCATTTCCTTCTCTGGAAATTCACATGGTGAAGCACCAACTCTTAGAGTGTGGTGTTTGGATAGGGGATCTCTGAGGGAGTAATTAAGATTAAATGAGATCATAGGATGAGGCCCTGATCTGGTAGGACTCTTGTTTTTAAAAGAAGAAATATCAGGGAGCATTTTTTTCTCTTTCTATGCACACACAAAGAAGAGGTCATGTGAGCACACAAAGTCAGCTGCCACCTACAAACCAAGATACAAGCAAAGCTATGGCAAGTGATGGAATTCCAGCTGAGGTATTTAAAATCCTAAAAGATGATGCTGTTAAGATGCTACATTCAATATGCCACCAAAATTGGAAAACTCAAAGTGGTCACAGGACTGGAAAAGGTCAGTTTTCATTCCAATCCCTAAGAAGGGCAGTGTCAAAGAATGTTCAAATTACAACACAATTGTGCTCATTTCATAAGCTAGTAATGTTGTACTCAAAATTCTTCAAGCTAGGCTTCAACAGTACAAGAAATGAGAACCTCCAGGTGTTCAAGCTGGATTTTGAAAAGAAAGTAGACCAGAGATCAAATTGTCAACATTTGCTGGATCACAGAGAAAGCAAGGGAATTCCAGAAAAACATCTACTTCTGCTTCATTGACTATGCTAAAGCCTTTGACTGTATGGATCACAACAAATTGTGGAAATTTCTTCAAGAGATAGAGTACCAGATGACCTTACCTGTCTCCTGAGAAATCTATATGCAGATCAAAAAGTTAGAACTGGACATGGAACAACTGACTGGTTTCAAATTGGGAAAGGAGTAAATCAAGGCTGTATGTTGTCACCCTGCTTATTTAACTTATATGCAGAGTACATCATGTGAAATGCCAGGCTGGAAGAAGCACAAGCTGGAATCAAAACTGCCAGGCGAAATATCAACAACCTCATATGTGCAGATGTTACCACCCGAATGGCAGAAAGTGAAGAGGAAACTAAAGAGCCTTTTGGTGAAAGTGAAAGAGGAGAGTGAAAGAGCTGGCTTAAAACTCAACATTCCAAAAGCTAAGATCATGGCATCAGGTCCCATCATGTCATGTCAAATAGATGGGAAAAAGTGGAAACAGTGACATAATTTATGTCTAATTTATTTTTTAGAGCTTCAAAATCACTGTGGACAGTGACTGCAGCCATGAAAATAAAAGACACCTGCTCCTTGGATGAAAAGCTTTGACAAACTTAGCATTTTTAAAAGCAGAAACATCCCTTTGCCAACAAAAGTCCATAGAGTCAAAGCTATGGTTTTTCCAATAGTCATGTATGGATGTGAGAGTTGGACCATAAAAGGCTGAGCACCAAAGAACTGATACTTTCAAATTGTGGAGCTGAATAAGACTCCTGAGAGCCCCTTGAACAGCAAGGAGATCCAACCAGTCAATCCTAAAGGAGATCAACCCTGCATATTCACTGGTAGGACTGATGCTGAACCTGAAGCTCCAATGCTTTGGTCACCTTATGCAAAGAGCCAACTCAATGGAAAAGACCCTGATGCTGGGAAAGATTGAGGGCAAAAGGAGAAGGAGGCGACAGAGGATGAGATGGCTGGATGGCATCACTGACTCAATGAACATGAGTTTGAGCAAACTCTGGGAGATGATGAAGGACAGGGGAGCCTGGAGTGCTGCAGTTCATGGGATAGCATAGTCAAACAATCATTACTTCCAGACTGAACAGCAATTAAACAACAAGCCAAGGGAAGAGGCATCAGAATGTAAGCAGTCCTGCCAGTACCTTGATCTTACACTTCTCAACCTCCAGAAATGTGAGAGAGAAGTTTAAGTGTTTAAGCTACCCAGTCTGTGGTATTGTGTTATTAGCCTAAGCAGACTAATACAAACAGCCTTCTGTTTGATATATGAATGCTGCAAGCTGTATTTGAGCTAAAAGAGTTAGAATTTTGACTGCAAGTTATTTCTTTATGAAAATCTTTAGATAACCATCTGCAAAATTTATGGTAACCTTTTATTTTTGTGATGGAGATATGTAACTTTTTCTGAAGAAATTGCAGCTGCTTTCCCCAGGAAATGAAAGTATTCACATAATTACAATGTTTTGCCTTAGTTGTATGGGAGAGGAGAATTCCTGCACTAAGGACTGACTTGATTTGAATCAATCCTTAGATACTCAAAAACTCCTTACATTGGTTGTTCAGAATGTTTGATTAAATATTTTGGATAACATGGCTGCCCTGTACACTTAGTTTAATTTATCAGAGTCTGATGGTATCTCACTTTATTGAAGCATCACACTAGTGAATATGTTGAATACAAAGATGAGTGAGACTGAGTTCTGCGTTTAAGAAGCTTACAATCTCTTTGAATAAATAAATAGAAGCAAATAAGATTCCTTTGGTTTCTGCTTGTCCATTTATTTATAGTGCATGGCCTCAAATCTAGCTAAGAACTATAACAAGCACGCAAGAAATTCGTCTAAAGACATCGGAAGAAGTTGGCTGTCTACATGTCAAAGAGGGAGGCCATCTGGGGAAAAAAAAGAAACAAAAACAACCCAACCCTACTGATGCCTTGATTTTGGATGGGTAGCCCTCTGAACTTTGAAGAAATAAATTTCTGTTGTTAAGCCAACAAGTCCTCGGTACTTTGTTGTGTCAGCCCTAGCAAACTAACACACCCGGTAAAACGAACTGAACTAGGCTAGGACAAATGCTTAACAAAATGTAAGAAATACTTAACAATAACGACTGCTTTTAGTTTCAGTTAAATTTAACCAGAGTTCATATGACCTCTTTGAAGGACAAGGTTTCAAGTAGTGAACTAGAAATAAACTGAAGTACTTGAGTGGAAATCCTAATGACTAAATGGAATAATTTCAACGACATCTAATGATATTAGATTTCATTTAAATTAGACGACAGCTATAAGATTAAATGTATCATATTAAATGATGTTGTTTATCATTCAATATTTAGTTATAAACTTCTAATTGTTATTAAAATCTTCAGCTGCTCATCCTTTGATGGAGATGGCCACTTTTCATTATAGATCATTACGTAATGCTTCAGCTGTTTCATGACAAAACTGTGGCTTTTGTAGAAAGTCACATGCTAATATGATAGAGAAAATCTTAAAATTATTTTTCCCCAAGTAACTTCAAAAATAGCTGTGGTTATCAGTTTTCAAATGCTGTAACAGGAATGGGAAAATATGGTGAATGCAAAGAAAATGGGCACAGATAGCAACCAAAATAGCCTTGCTAATCCAATATTGTGTTGATCTGGGCACGGATATTTAGAAAAGGCCTGCTCAGTTGATAAAGAATCCTGCAACGCAGGAACCACAGGAGGCATGAGTCTGATCCCTGTGTCTGGAAGTCCCCTGGAGAAGGAAATGGCAATCCACTCCAGCTTTCTTGCCTGGAAAATCCCATGTTCAGAAGAGCCTGGCAGGCTACAGTCCATGGATTTTCGCAAGTCAGACATGACTTAGCAACTAAACTACCATATATGTGTGTATATGTGTGTGTTAAGAAATATTCATTTTATTTAACTAGTTTTCACAGCTGAATATTTATTCTATAAAAACTTTACAGATTTTATAGTTTATATATAGTTCAAACTACAGAACTAAAAAGTGGATCCCATAGATGCAAAAATACTGCACCAACAATCCAAGGTAAAGGCAACTTGACATGATGTGCAGTGCTCTATGAGTCAGGCGTGGTTGGCTCTAACTATAAAATTCAAAATTGTACAAAAATTTTTAAAAAATGATTTTATTCATTCTTTATACATTTAATATGATTGCAAGTTCAGAAGCTTACATTTATAATATGAATCATGGTCTAGGGTGAGATCTTCCCACTTGTATATTGAAAATTGGCTTGTAAATTTCAGGAAAATCATCTTGGCTGCTTGAGATACATGCACATGCAGTAAACTTAAAATAAGGCGAAAAGATCACAGTATGGTCTTTAGAAAAAATGCTTCTGAAAGTTGAGAAAATTAATATTATTTGAAAAACAAATGTGTGCTCTACTCAACACACATTTATAATATGAATTTAAATTTGAAGTCAGACAAATCAGCAGTAATTTTAGAAATAATAAAACATTTTTTTCAAATTGCAGATGTTGCATAATTAAATATTCAGCAGGATAAATGATCTGATATTCTGATATCAACTTACTTAACTCAGAATTATTGTGAATATATCACCAATAATTGTGAAGCACATTTTAAGGGGTGAAGTTTTTATGTTTATTACAGAGTATGTGAGAGTTTGCACATATTTTATCACTTATGTATATTCCAATATTCAGTTGCTTTGGCCTTTCATTGTTAATGAAGGAAACCTATTAGAACTTAAGTGGAAGAGTACTATAATATCATAGAGTTTTCAGTAGCAAATACCATAAATGAAGCTTCCAAAATGTTCTTTGTACTATCTAATTTTCTTACATAGCTTTCCTGATACTCTCTTTTGAGATAAAACTTTTCTTCATAATTTGTCTAAAGGTAAACATATTTGGGGATATTATGTTGGAATAAACACAGGCACTTAAAATTACATATTTTAATGTTAAATTTATGGTGAGGGTAGGAATACCTCAAAATGACTCATCAAAACTTTGCAATTGTATACATAACATCTTTACCTGACATATAAGGCAGCACCCTACTGCTATAAGACTTAGGTAGATTGAAGCCTTCAGACTTTTCCTATGATATATTACTGAGAAGATACACCAGGAATAAGCAAAAAGCTTACACTGAATATAATATTTATTTTAAAGAATACTGAAAGATTTACTAGCACTTTAAAAATATTTACATTACCATTTTGTTTTCTGATATTGGTGAGGAAGAATGGAAAATTAAGGTCACATAAGAATCAGAGGTCCTAATTCAATCATTTTATGCCTCCTTTATCTTAGAAAAATTTTTGGTGAGTTTTTTTTTTAATGCACACATAAATGTTGATAGAACAGACCTCAGATTTGTTAACATACTGTTATCACAAATGAAAGCAGTAAGACATACGCACCATGTTAATTATGTGGGCTATCTTGGATATTATGAAAGCAATTTGATGAGAGTAGAGGAAAATGTCCGTGGAGAAGAGTAAAAATTATTAAGTTAATGGCAAATCCCATCATTACCAATGTTCATACAAAGTCAGTTGTTAGAAGGAAATTTGACACTTGAAACCTTTGATTCTATCCTGATATTTTCTTTCACTGAAACTAAAAGTATAGTGAAGGTAAACAACAGCTATAAAAATCGATATCCGTTTCCAGTAAATTTGCTTACTAACGATCTAGCAACACTGCTCATGATTTAACTCTTTTTTTTCTATGTGTGTGAATCATAACACATTGCATTCTTGGGCACCTTATCCTTGCCTGTAGTCTATTATTGACCAGGGAAAACTTCTATGGAAAACTAAACAAGATATATAAATTATACACTGTACTATACTGACAGTTTCTTCACAAACACATTTTGAGACTACTTATGATAAACACTCTTGAGCTGAAAATTTCTGATAGAGTACATGATGCTAGACTTAAAATACTGTTTCACAGTGATATAATGAGTTGCTGTTTCCATAAGTATATAAATAAATAAATGAATCTATCAATAAAAATACTAACACAATATATTTTATTTGGGAGAGAAAATTACTGAAGATTCTACACTTAAGTTTTAAATAAAGAAATAATAGAAAAAGTTTAAAATGTATTTATTGTTGTCTAATTTACTCAGTTTACTCATTGCTTTAAGTTTATTTTACCCTAAAATAATAATAAAAGAGAAATCTGCATTTTTTTCAGATAAATATTAAACTTTATCCAACTGAACATAAGGTTTCACCATTTGATATATACACTAATAGCTTTTCTTTGGGGTCATCCTGAGGAAAAATCTAACCTGTTTTCTAAATATGGTAACATATTTAGATTAAAATTAGATTAAAACCACACTTCCCAGTTTCTATGCATTTAGATAAAAACTTATAAATACTTTCCCTCAAGTAAGCAAATCATATACAAAATGTGTTGAATTACTTCCAAATATCCATCAAAAATATCCACTAAAATAACCCTCTACACAGAAATATGACTATATTTTATACTTTATAAATTGTGAAACCTATTACTCATGTCATTGGAGTTTTAGAGCCAGATTTCTAGTATTTGAATATAGTTATTTTTTAAGGTTTAAGTGATCTGAAATTTTAGCTGTAGAAACTACCTGTTAAGTTAGTCTTAATAATATTGCATGTGAAGAGTAAATGCTGGTACATGCTATTAACAAAATAAGAAGAATTCATTTTAAAACTGAGTTAGAAGAATTAGATTATTCTGAAGTATGCAATGCAAAAGGCAATGCCATCTTATCCCATGCCAAGTGTTCTAATTGTAAGATGGTATTTTCATTACACATAGGCTGCCAAATCAAGGAAAATTACCAAATTTGGCTACTCTTTCTCTCTATAAAATACTTCATCCTAAACTGTGCTTAAAAATCCAAATGTGCAATCACTGATGTTCTTTTACATTTTCCCTCATTTTAATGTTTTGAAAGTATGTGAATTTAATTGGACAATAACTTATTGTGGCCGTGTCTGTACTTATGGAAAGTCATTTATTTACCTAGCACTGTAATATCCATTAGTAAATGCAAAATTTTCATTCTCTTCTTCACACTGTGGTTATTAAAGAAATATATTTACTAGTTCAACAAATCAGATATTTTGATTAAATATGTATTAAATGTCCAGAGATTTCCTGATTTTACATATTCACTGCTTTGAGTGGATTAATTTTATCTTCTGTAACAATGAATCTTTCACATTCTCACAGTATAAGCATGGGCTCATCTACTTTATTTTGGATTATGATATACTAAGTTTGCTCCATCTGCCTCTGCATTTCTATAAATGCTGATTATGTGCAATTTCGGGAGACACGAATGTGCTTTGAATCATTTAAACACTCTGAGTGTGTTTCCTGTGCTACATTGAATCCCTTCTTATATTCTTTTTAAAAGTCTAATTCAGAAGAAACTTCATTTTTATCTTCAATCAAATTGTTATTCTACTGTCATAAATTTTGCATGGGCTATTTTCATATACATATAGAAGACATAAATTAAAGGGCATCAAGATGAAAAACTACCTTGAACAACTCTGAGATTCAATATTTATTCTTCCAAGTTGACAATATGTCTGTCAGTGGCCTTTCCAAATCTACTCATATTATAAATAGGGTATCATAGCACAATATCGTGTTCGGCTAGTTTCAGGAATTATAAATAGTGTCATGATTAGAAGCTGGTTAGATTAATTACCTGCCATCAGTGAGACTGGCTTCATAATTAGCTTTTGTCCAGAATGCTTTTCTCTTGCTATTCATATACCTAATGCTTTAATTTTTCTAATGTGTTCTTACTAAAATAATATTCTCTTTGACCTTATCTTCTTAATTCTTGCATGCTATTATCAAAGTTTTGGAAGAATTTACATGTGGTAAAAAAAAAAAACTTGTTATTCTTTCTAGCCCCTTTATATGTTTATTTTGTAAATAAATCCAAGGTATATTTGACTTACAGTCTTCATCTCAGATTCACAAAATGGGATTGTAATATTGAGACTGTTATAAATCCATCATTGTTCTATAAGATGTCTGACTTTTGATTTTATTTTATATCATTATTCATTTATGTTTTAGCTATAATCTCATACTCTGCGTCACAAGTCACTTACTCTTTTATATTATTTGCATAAATAGTATGATGTGTTTTACATTTTTACATAGAATAAATATATATTAAATATTTAAACATTGGTACATGCTTATCTAATTTCTTCCTTGTTACTGCTGTATAGTTTTCATAGTTACTATGTTACACATTTTACTTATTCAGTTTTTTAATACTTGAAGGACATGTGGGTAGTTTCCATTATTGTGACAAATTTTGCACTAATGAACCTCTTTAGGCAACCTTCTTTGAGTATTTATACTCAAGTTTCTCTGGATATGTGTTTGGAAGAAAAGTTTCTGAGTGATGTAAAAAGCACAGTAAACCTGATAAAATATATCTATTTTTCCCAGCATTATATTTCCACTCATATTATATAATATTTAAGGTTCTTTACATTTTCATACTTTGTTTAATATTATTGTTCCATAAGATGAGCAAAATAATGATTTTTGTTTGTTTGTTTTCTATTATTGCTAAGAACTTGAATGTCACTTCATATGCTTATCAGCCAATGAGATTCTCTTCCTGATACTTATTAATTTGATTTGCCCATATGACATTGATTGAATTCTCTTGCTACCTCTCAGAAATTCCCTATATATCAGATAATAATCTTGGAATGGTTGTTCATATTGCAAATATTTTCACTTAACATTCATTTATTTGTTAAATTGTATTCATAACATATCCTTTGATTTTAATATCATGAATTTGTTCCCCTGTTTTAGTTTAGTGCTTTATTTAAGAAGTTATTCTCCATTACAGAGTTATAATTCTATTGCCTACATTTTTACTGGTAGTTTTACAGGTTTATTTTGTCTTCTTTTACTTTCACATTAAATCTTTAATACATCTGAGTTTGCTTGTTATATCTTGTGTCAAGTAAGCCTTATTTTCAGATAGCAAAGAAATTTTCCTCAATTTAAAAAATAAATTCTCCATAGATCGATGATGCCAACTAATCATTATTTGGATAAACAAAGAAAATAAACTTATTAGTTATTAATATCTGTTACCATGTGCCAACTGCTTAACAAGGATTATGCCATTTAATCCTTGAGATTTCATGGCAATAAATGTTGCTTTTAATTTTGAAAAGATCAATAATTTCACCTGATGTTGCACAACTTATAGTCATTATAGGTAGAAATTGAACACTATGACATCTCAGATAAGTGAATGCAATCCAATGTTTCTTATAGATAAATATGTCTGAAATAAAAGTCTTCTTTATCCCATCATATTCTCATCTAAGACAACATCTCTCCATTCCTACAAGATATAGAACAGGATCCTTGGCATGACTTAGGAAACATCCCTCATCTAGCCACGCCCTACGTGTACAAGTTCATCTGCTTGCTTTCCTGTCTTCACGTCATACTCTGTCCCATGCAACAGTATCCTACTTTCACATGGCATTGATAGTTCAAGCCTTCCATTCTTTGCTAATGTAACCTCTGTGTCAGGAAATACTGACCAATTTCACTTAGATAACAGTTATTCAAGGGAGGGCCCTACAATCAGCTCTTCTAGGAAGCCTTACTGGAACCGCTATTGCAGACCACATCCATATCCTATGCCTCTGTACATAGTCCATCATTAACATTTTGTACCTCATACTTAATTTTTTGGCAGAACAGACTGCAAGAAGCCTCCAGTGAAATGCTCCTTATTCTTGTTTCACAACAAGCGCGTGACACAGGTCTGATGTATGTTAGTAGCTCAGCTGTGTTTAATTCTTTGCAACCGCATGGACTGTAGCCCATGAGGCTCCTCTGTCAGTGGGATTCTCCAGACAAGAATACTGACATAAGTAACCATTTCCTTCTCCAGGGTATCTTCCTGACTCAGGGGTCAAACCTAGGTCTCCTGCACTGCAGGTGGAGCCAAAACGGATATATGGAAGACATGCAATAAAAGCTGGTTTAACTAAGCTGACTGTAAAAGCTGGATTAACTGAGCTGAACTGAGAAATCTTTATGCATACAATAAATATTTAGGAAAAACTCCATAAAATATATATTTACCAATGTCTATAAACATTGTTCAATTGACTGTATCTTAAGTAATCTACTTCTCCTCATGTGAATATGATGCCCAGCAAGGGAAACTCCACCTTTTTTCCTCCAACCTTGAAATGTCAGTGACTAGATGTGAAGATGAATAGAGCATCTCCTGTAACCACAAGTTCCCCACAGACCAGGAGTCATATCTGGTTTGCATATTCAGTGGGGATAGGGAGTGATCTCAGCTATTCTAACAGACATGCTTTGTGAAACGTAGTTGCCTATCTATCTAATGGATTCTTGATTATTCTTAGTAGATTTTAGTGTTAGTATGGTGTTAGTCTTTTCTTTCTCCTGTCTGTTGCAGCTATAATAAGTGTGAGAAATGTGAAAATATCTTCCATAGTGATATGAACAATCAAATTAAATTGTCATGAACTTTGACCATTTTTACCCAAATGAAAATTTAAGTGGGAGTATTTAAACAATTCTGGCATTTCTTCATAAAAAAGAATACCTAACTCACAAAAAAATGACCCTATTGGGGGCTCATTTTCAGCATTCACATATAACTTTTTGGATCAGTTAACTAGAATGACTGAAGATGACAGATTTACTTTGGTGATATCATGCACTCAAAACTCACTCATTTGCAACTGGCAATGCAAAGCAAACAAGAGAAATACAAATATTTAACAACTACCCAAATAAGAATTTAGTAGATTTTGTTTTCTCTAAAACTCATCGTCCAGCCCTCACTAAGAACACAGGTCCCAAATAATAATCCTCTTTATTGTCAAGAACTTTATAGCAGCAAATTCTTTCATCAGCACTAAAGATGACAACCTTTTACTTCCCAGAGACTGAAGCACCAATGCTTTGGGTGCAGCTGTGAAGGATGAAGCTAGCAATTACTAATATGCCATTGCTCAGGCTAAGTGTCTCTTACTACCTCTCTAACTCTAAAATTAATTAAAATAATATTACTTGATTCACATTGCATAATGCAAAATTCTCTTAAAAATTAACTGTCTTCTTACACTAAATAGTCACATAAAACTGACCAAATACATTTAACAAACAGCTAACTCAAGAGCAGAACATTATTCTTCACACAAAGTGCAAGCAAATAGTTTTATTCCTGTTTGTGGAGCTTAACCTTCTGCAAAAGTAATTAGGTCTATAATTAAAAAGCTATTTGGAATGCTTAAAACTCTGTTATCTTCTGGCATTTAAAGACAAATGCAAATGTCAGAAGGGATGAATTCATTAAAATTTCTATTTAAGAGAAAAAAATTTTGGATGGAGGCTGTTATTTATTAAAATGTTACAGTTTCAGAGAAGGTTTGATCTGTAAAGAAAACATTAAAAGTAGAAAGTAACTTTCTGTAGCATTGGATTCAACAATCAGCTGCTATTCACAGATATTTATATTGGGGGTTATTTAAACATAACATCTCATAATGTCACAGTGCTATTTCAAAAGTGATGTTATTCTTCTGAGAGATTTTCTCTTTCCATAAATTAGAAATTGTTACCCTGTCTAGTCTTGATTATCCATCTATACAAGTATGGTCACCTCACTGACAAGCCATATTATATTATCAATCTAGATTTTCAAGTTGTGGATTCAAAAGCTAATTTGAATGAAATGGTCATTTCTTCTTGGGCCCCAAAATTAGTAAAATTTGGGGTAGAATTTTTGAGGGTATAGAGGACTGTTGGGCTTTATGTTGTTCCATGAGAGTTTTTCAAATGAATGTTATTTAGGAGCATTCTGCTGCTGGTCCCTTGACAAGTGTTCTGCATTATTTTAAACAAAGAAGCAATTATTCATGAACAAGTAAAATGTACTTCTAGTCATAGAAGTTATTGAATTTTATCTTGTGCTGTGTATGACTACTTTAAATTCATACCTTTTCTATATCTTTAGCATTTCTATTTCAACACTTCATTAAAATACAAGAAAATAGATACATGAAGAAATAAATTTTAAATCAAAAAAAGAAGATGGTGACTGCAGCCAGGAAATTAAAAGGCGCTTACTCCTTGGAAGGAAAGTTATAAACAACCTAGATATCATATTAAAAAGCAAAGACTTTACTTTGCCAACTAAGGT
The DNA here is from genome assembly GCF_963930625.1 of Muntiacus reevesi. Taxonomy (NCBI): domain Eukaryota; kingdom Metazoa; phylum Chordata; class Mammalia; order Artiodactyla; family Cervidae; genus Muntiacus; species Muntiacus reevesi. The sequence goes on along the minus strand of NC_089252.1, from coordinate 25,841,292 downwards.
CCGTCTTGACAAGCCTATTGTTTTTCCAGTGGTCATGTACGGATGTGAGAGTTCGACTGTGAAGAAAGCTGAGAGCCGAAGAGTTGATACTTTTGAACTGTGGTGTTGGATAAGACTCTTGAGCGTCCCTTGGACTGCAAGGAGATCCAACCAGTCCATCCTAAAGGACATCGGTCCTGAGTGTTCACTGGTAGGACTGATGTTGAAGCTGAAACTCCAATACTTTGGCCACCTGATGCAAAGAGCTGACTCATTTGAAAAGACCCTGATGCTGGGAAAGATTGACGGTAGGAGGGGAAGTCGATGACAGAGGATGAGATGGTTGGATCACTGACTCAATGGACATGGGTTTGGGTGGACTCCGGGAGTTGGTGATGGACAGGAAGGCCTAGTGTGCTGTGATTCATGGGGCCGCAAAGAGTTGGACACGACTGAGCAACTGCACTGAACTGAAATGAGAGATTAAGTAAAAAGAATAAAAAGTAAAACACATGATGATTGGTTGGAAGGAAGAAATGCTATAATTATTTAGGCATTATTTGATATATTTACAAAGCCAAGAGAAAATTAGGTATTTTTCAATGAAAAATCACTCTTTAACTTTAGAATAAGAGTCCTTTCTCCACTTAAATGGTCTTTATGATCTCATATATTCAATTTCCTATCATTAGAAAGATAGTATAGCCCTACCACAAAAGCCTTATATCACATAGATTACCACGGGGCTCTGTCTTCCCAGGTTTATTTTAAGTATCTAGAAGAAAACTGATTATTTCTTGACAATATAACAACATGATCCATAGGCAAGTCATTTTCAGTGTTGTGAGCACAGAGGGCTATACATAGAAGAACTTCAGATGCTTGTTTTTAATGAATCTCTATATTTATAATTCATTAGTTACCTCTTGATTGGAGTAAGGGAAGGAATCTTGGCTAAATGATATAAAACTGACAAGAAATCTATACTTAATCTAGGAACCAAAAGGTAAGACTAAGAAATTATCTTATAAAACTGAGATGGATGAAATAAGATAGATGAAACATAATGGAAGGATGGAAAAATTACAATGCATAAGTCTGAATTTTCTAGCTGAAGGTATTATTAGAAATAAAATATACAATTTGAAAAACAAAAAACAAAACTCAGGAGGACATTTTAAACATGTAATATTCATCTAATAATACATGCTCACTTTCAACATTGCATCATTTATTTTATATTCAAACTTGAATAATTTTTAAAAGTTCAGAGTATTAAGAAAAGTAAAAATAATTTTATTTGTTTCTGGCTCATCAGTCTTGTATGGTCATGTGAGTTGGACCTTAAAGAAGACTGAGTGTCAAATAATTGATACTTTTGGATTATGATACTGGAGAAGGCTCTTGAGAATCCCTTGCACTGCAAGGAGATCCAACCAGTCAATCCTAAAAGAAATCAACCCTGACTATTCATTGAAAGGGCTTCCCTGGTGGCTCAGATGGTAAAGAAGCTGCCTGCAATGTGGGATACCTGGGTTCTATCCCTGGGTGGGAAGATCCCCTGGAGGAGGGCATAATAACCCAATCCAATATTCTTGCCTGGAGAATCCCATGGACAGAGGAGCCTGGCAGGCTACAGTCCGTGGGGTTGGTTGCAAAAGTCCAACATGACTGAGCGACTAAGCACAGCACATTCATTGAAAGGACTGATGCTGAAGTTGAAACTCCAATAATCTGGCCACTTCATGCAAAGAGCTGACTCACTGGACAAGACCTTGATGCTTGCTTGGAAGGACTGAAGGCAAAACGAGAAGGAGGCAGCAGAGGATAAGATGATTAAATAGCATCACTGACTCAGTGGACATAAATTTGAGCAAACTCTGCGAGAAAGTGGGGGATAGAGTAGCCCGATGTGCTACAGTCAGTGGGGTCGCAAAGTCAAACCTGACGCAACAGCTAAACAACAGACTTATTCAGAAGCGAAGAGTCACCTGGTGAGCAGCTCTTTACAAGGACCAAATATAAAAATATCTATAGTCTTCACATATAATTTACAAACATTTGGAAAATATATATATATGATAAACCATAAAATTCAAGAAACATCATATTTTATGTATTTATTTTTTAAATTGAGCTCCAATCCAGGTGAAAATGCCAGTGAATATAATGAATGTGGGAAGGCCTTTCCCCACAGCTAGTGACTTACTCAGCATCAAAGAAGAAACATTAGTAAGAAACTAAGAGAATATAAGTAGTGTGGAAAGACATTTGTGAAGAATCTGTGTCTTTCTGAACATCTCATTAGTATTAATGGTAAGAAACCTTTCAAATGTGATCACTATGGGTATTGTAGGGGGAAATTTTATGAAAGTTAGGAATGTGGAAAGAATTATGTTATAACTCAAGACTTATTCTTCATCAGAGAATTTATCCCAGTGAGAAATTATGTAAATGAATACTGTGGTTTCAATGCCTTTAGGTATAGCTTTCAACTATCTCTGTATCAGAGAATCTATGCTGATTAGAAACCCTAGGAATTGAAGCATTGTGAGAAGGTCTTTCCTTTTGTGGTAGGATCAGAGAACAAATGGAAAAAGGGTGAAAAAGAACAAACATTCCTCAAATGAATTATTTTGGAATGGTCTAAGAGATTGTGTTTTACTTGATGAGAGAGCACTTTTATCATCTTTTAACATTTTTCAAATAATACATATGTGTGTGCATAATTCAGTGAATTTCACTCCACTTCTAATATTCTGTAAAGTTTTATGGAGGACTTTTGTATCTAGCTCACATTTCATCATTCACTATTCACAGTGAAAATTGTATCTGTACTGATTTCAGCAAAATTGTAATTCTATTATCAATACTTTATTCCTTTGTTATTTTTATCTCCTTGATATATTCTTACTTCCATTAGTTTTTATTTCAGCATACTCTCATTTGTAATTTTGATTTAATACTGTAAATACCTATGATTTTAATTATTTTTGTCTCTCTGTCTATACACACACACACACACACACACACACACACATATACATGTGTGTGTGCTAAGTCACTTAACTGTGTCCGACTCTTTGCAACTCTATGAACTGTAGCCCACCAGGCTCCTCTGTCCATGGGATTCTCCAGGCAAGAATACTGAAGGGGGCTGCCATGCCTTCCTCTAGGGGATCTTCCCAACCCAGAGATTGAACCTCAGACTCCTGTGGCTCCTGCATTGCAGGCAGATTCTTTACTACTGAGCCACTGGGGAAGTGTGTATGTGTGAGTGAGTGAGTCGCTCAGTTGTGTCTGACTCTTTGCCACCCCATAGACTACACAATCCATGGAATTATCCAGGCCAGAATACTGGAGTGGGTAGCCTTTTCCTTCTCCAGGGGAGCTTCCCAAACCAGGGATCAAACCCAGGTCTCCTGCATTGCAGGTGGATTCTTTACCAGATGAGCCACAAGGAAAGCCCGGAAGTGTGTGTGTGTGTGTGTGTGTGTGTGTGTGTGTGTGTATAATTTTAACAAAACTATGGATACCTAGAATTTGTCCCAAGTATATAAGAGTGGTTCAAGCTTTGAAAATCAATTAATGGGATACATCATGTGAACAGGCCAAAAATTGAAAAATCACACTATCATATCAATAGATGTATAAAAAGCATTTGACAAAATCCATGATCTGGTCATGATAAAAACTCTCAGTGAACTAGGAATAGAAGGGAGCGTCTTTGATTTCACAAAAAATATCTACAAAAATCTACAGCTATCACCATGCTTAATAGCAAGAAACTCAGTTTTCCCACTGAGATCAGGAACAAGGTAAGGATGTCCCCTTTTACCACTGCTTTTCAACATTTACTGCAAGTCCTAGCTAGTTGAATTAGGCAAGAAAAGGAAATGTCAGATACATGTTTGGAAAGGAAGATTTTTTTTTGTTCACAGAGGATACAATTGTCTATAGGTAAAATCTAAAAGAATTGACAAAATTGCTCCTGAAATGAATAAGTTATAGCAAGTTGCAAAACATAAAGTTTACATACAAAGTAGTCAATTGTTATTTCAAGTAGAGTTTGAAATAAAAGCAAAATTCTGTTTTTATTAGCACCCTCCAAAATGAAATACTTCCAATTAAATCTAACAAAATATATGCAAGATCTATTTGTGGAAAACTGTAAAATTTCCAATGAATGAAATCAAAGAAGTAAATAAATGGAGAGCTATCTCCATATTCTTGATAAGAGACTCAATATTGTCAAGATGTCAATTCTTCCAAAGCTGAAATAAACAGTGCAATCCATGCACTAAGTTTAAGCAATAGATGCATTTTCACACACGTTTTGTGTATGTTAAGAAGCTGATTCGAATGTCTATGTGGAGAGGCAAAAGATATAGAACAGAAAACACATTATTGAAGGAGAAAAAAGTTGGAGAACTGACACTACTTATTTTAAGACTTACCTTAAAATCAAGTAGTGGTAAAGCATGTGGTAAAGAATCTGCCTGCCAATGCAGGAGATGCAGGTTTGATCCCCAATTTGGAAAGATTCCCCGGAGTATGAAATGGCACTCTACTCCAGTATCTTTGCCTAGAAAATTCCATGGGCCGACTAGTCTGGTGGGCTAGTCTATAAGGCCTGAGAGAGTCAGACACGACTGAACGACTAAGCATGCAGTAATCAAGACAGTATAGTACTGGCCAGAGAATAGAAAAATAAATCAGTGGAGCAGAACATAATGTCCAGAAAAGACCTTCATGAGTACAGTCAAATGATCTTTGATAAAGAAGGAAAGGCAATACAATGGAGCAAATAATCTAGATATAGAAGTCTACAAAAATTAAATCAGAGTGGATAACAGATGTAAATACAAAACATAAAATAATAAACTCCTTAGATGGTAAGGTAGGAGATAACCTAGATGAGCTGGGGTATGGTGATTACTTTTTAGGTACAACAAATGGCACGATCCATGAAAGAACTGATAAACTAGACTGCATTAAACTCCTCTGTGAAAGACAGAGTCAAGAGAATGAGAAGACAAGACATAGACTTGGAGAAGATATTTTCCAAAAAACACGTTTGATAAAGGATTATTACTCAAAATATAGAAAGAATCCAAAATTTAACAATAAGAAAAGAAGTAACCCTATGAAAAAATTAGATCAAAACCCATTAATAGCCTCTCCATATTGAATGTGCATTTCAGTGGTTCTAAATATATTCACATTGTTGTGCAACTCTCACCATCATCCATCTCCAGAATTTTTCACTTTCCTAGACTGAAACTGTCCCCATTAAGCATTAGGTCCCCATTCTCCTTCCCCCACCCCTGGCCCCTGGCATCTACCAAAGTGTAAATACTTTCTGCCTCCTTGCATTTGACTTTCTAGGTATGTTGTAAAAGTGGAATCAAACAGTATTTGTCTGTAGCTACTGTACATTATTATAGTAATCAGTTCAGTATTTAGCAATATGCATATGTAGTATGTATACTATTATACATGTATAACTGGTATATGTTTGATCACATTAGTATGTATATTGAACAATGGATTAAATTCACTCAACATATTTTGATAAATTGCTAACAAAGTTTACAAGTGGATACATGGGGTGCTATTTGAAAGTTTCAATACAATAGAAACTATGGTAGTAGCTAGAAGTGAGATTGACTAAGTCACTGTTTACCTGTGAATGAGTTTCCTCTTTATTAAAAATAAAGAAGTTAAGAAATATAATTTCTGTATAAGGTTCAAGGCTGAAAAATCTATTATTTCACTGGCTAAAAAATTGTCATAACTATGTAATCACACTCAAAAATTTCTTACTATTTTATACTTTTTTTCTGAGTATTTCCTCAGAGTGAAAAGATCTCAGAAACATGATACATTGGTAATCAGCTTTTTTTTTTTCAAAAAAACAAATTATAATTTTAAGACTGAATATATTAAAGACACAAAGCATAATATTTATTTTAAAAAATGAAGATCATCTGGAAATAGAATGTAATTTGATGCATCATACTGTAAATAGGAAAAGAAGTACGTCAAGGCTGTATATTGTCACCCAGCTTATTTAATTTATATGCAGAGTACATCATGAGAAACGCTGGGCTGGAAGAAGCACAAGGTGGAATCAAGATTTCTGGGAGAAATATCAATAACCTCAGATATGCAGATAACACCACCCTTATGGCAGAAAGTGAAGAAGAATTAAAAAAGCTCTTGATGGAAGTGAAGGAGGAGAGTGAAAAAGTTGGTTTAAAGTTCAGCATTCAGAAAACTAAGATCATGGCATCTGGTCCCATCACTTCATGGAAAATAGATGGGGAAACAGTGGAAACAGTGTCAGACTTTATTTTTGGGGGCTCCAAAATCACTGCAGGTGGTGATTGCAGTCATGAAATTAAAAGACGCTTACTCCTTGGAAGGAAAGTTATGACCAACTTAGATAGCATATTAAAAAGCAGAGACATTACTTTGCCAACAAAGGTCCATCTAGTCAAGGCTATGGTTTTTCCAGTGGTCATGTATGGATGTGAGAGTTGGACTGTGAAGAAAGCTGAGAGCCAAAGAATTGATGCTTTTGAACTGTGGTGTTGGAGAAGACTCTTGAGCGTCCCTTGGACTGCAAGGAGATCCAACCAATCCATCCTAAAGAACATCAGTGTTCATTGGAAGGACTGATGCTGAAGCTGAAACTCCAATAGTTTGGCCACCTCATGCGAAGAGTTGACTCATTGGAAAAGACCCTGATGCTGGGAGGGATTGGGGGCAGGAGGAGAAGGGGATGACAGAGGATGAGATGGCTGGATGGCATCACCGACTAGATGGGCATGAGCTTGAGTAAACTCCGGGAGTTGGTGATGGGCAGAGAGACCTGGCATGCTGTGATTCATGGGGTTGCAAACAGTCAGACACGACTGAACGACTGAACTGAACTGAACTGACTGTATTTCAGAACTAAACTTACATTAAATCCAATAAAAATAGCATGTATTTTTTAGCTCTTCTAAACGATGTCAGTTATTTATGAGCTTTAACTACTCAGCACATTCTATTTGGTTTATCATTCGATGGTATCTTACAATCTATTTTAAAATTATGGAAGTAATAAAGAAGTAAGTATTTTAGATGCTATAGTTCTGCTTACTAACCAAGCTAAACATAAATAAGCTGGCTCAGCATCATCCCAACCTGGCATTATTCATTGTTTTTCAAATTCTTAATGTTCAACATGGCTGGCAGCTTTTGTATGTCCCTGACTTTCCAGTATCATGGTCACTGAGTTAAAAAAAAAAAAAAGTTTCAAAGTTTCTGTTTCAAGTAACTTCTAAAACTGAATAATAAAGTTAAAGCCCTCACCAAGGGATATGATGACAATTAGAAAATGGCCTGAGTACATTTATATAACATTTTGCTTTTATACCATGTTTTAAATACAATTTAGCCTCCATTTCTCTAAAAGAAGAAAAATAACCTCACATTCTTTTCCAGCACTCTGTAGAATAAGTGAAATAAAAATTTCACTTCTTCCAGCTTATTGGAATTATTTTCTACCAGCATATAGTTAAACATTATTCTCAGCATGTGATGCACACCAGTTTTTCATTAATAATTGATTTGCACATGCTATTTAAATGAACTCTTTTCTAAAGAAGCATAAGTAGTAAAAGTCTTTTTCTCCTGATCACATAAACCAGTAGCTAGTGCAATATACTGTTGGCTAGTAATGGCAGTTCCTAGAGGAAGCTGTTAGCAAAAATATGGAATTGCAGGACAGATGTTGTATTTTGTGTTTAGGCAAGAGAAGACCTGAGATGGTTAGCAGAATGTGACTGTGGGAATTCAATGTTGTACATTATAGTAGCTCAAAGTCTTTAAGACTTTGCATAAAATAACTTCTGAGTACACTGCAATTGTAAGATAACACACTGATATCTGTCTTATTCAGGTAAAACCAAAAGCAGTCATAGGGCTAGGAGAGCATGAGACACATAATGTCTATTAACAATCACCCCCAAGGGAAGACATGTCTTTTTAGAAATTATATTTTGATACAAGATGGAATCATATGGTCAGTAACTAGTTTAAAGAGGTCTCAGTAATTACAAAAGGAATATTCCATCTGTCTGTCATTAAAATGCAACAGATATTATGATTTCTAGAAGTGGCTTGTTTAGAGAAAGATTATTCAATTTTTTGCCTGGAATATGTTCATTTTTGAAGACTGCATGTCTAAGATATCAATTCACTGTACTTTGACTTTGGACCAAAATACATCCATTAAAAATTTTGTCATTTTAGTGTTGAAATTCTTTGGTTCCTAAAATCAATATTATAAGAGACCAGATTGTGTTAAAGAAATGTACATTTTCTCTCAGTTTACAATGGACTACCTAAACGCCTTCAGTAAGTGTCCTGAAGGCAGTCACACAGAGTTTCTTCTTCTCAGTTTGGCATGCCTCTCCATTATTTTTCACCAAGAAAAGCTTATGCTTTTCTGTGCTACAGTGGAACTTATTTAACATGACATAAACGGTGATAGCAGACTGTCTAAAGTGAGCACAGACTGAGATGATAAAATCTTGGCATCATTTCAAAGAAAGTATTGAAAAATGTGCATTTTTAAAATATGTTTTATAGCAAGAGACAAAGATGAGATTCACTTGGTACAAGGGATGAAGGGCTAATGCACTCAAGTATGGGCATAAATATCTTTATCATTAGAGACTATTGTATCCTTTCCATCTGTAGCTTAATTGCAGTCAGTCCAAGGGAAAAAATATCTAGTAGTGACTAACATGTATATAGTGCTTATCATTGGTCAGATACTATTCTAAATCTGCTACATATATAATTTCTTTTTATTTTTATCTCTATGAATAAGCTATTATTAGTGTTTATATTTTATTTGTAATAAATCTCAGAGAGATTATTTGACTTGCTGAAGGTCATATACCTAAAACATAGCAGGGTTAGAATTTGAACACAGGCAACCCATATTCCCAATGCTTTGTCACTAACTGTCTGATAGATGTGGAGTTGGTTACAATATATTGCAATCTCAGTACTCCTATATTATGCTATCATTGAGGAAATTTAGTCTAGTGTATGAAAGCAGTAATATCATAAGCAAGCAAATTATGTCAGTGTTACACCAATAAGCTTAGAGACAAGATCATGACATGTAGTAAGGAAAGTAGGTTTTAGACAAAAATGAAGTCTGAAGTTCAGTGGAATGGCTCTGAGATTCAAAGGAATGGGCTCTACTTTAGCCATATCAGTTATGTCCTTTTATTGAAATCCTCATAGGATATTGGATTTTGCCTTCATGACATTTCCCACAGTTGACACTATTTATGAAGTTATTTGTATAATGTTTTTACCAAACCACCCTTGAGTGTACTTATTGGGTTCAGTCACTCAGTCACTAAGTTGTCTGTGACTCTTTGCAACCCCTGCAACATGCCAGGCCTCTCTGTTCCTCACTATCTCCCAGAGTTTGCCCAAGTTCATATCCATTGAGCTGGTGATGCTATTCAACCATCTCATCCTCTGTCACTCCCTTCGTCTTTTGCCTTTAATCTTTCCCAGCATCACAGTCTTTTCCAATGAGTCAGTGCTTTGCATCAGGTAGCCAGAGTATTAGAGCTTCAGCATCAGTCCTTCTAATGAATATTCAGATTGCATTTCCTTTAGGATTGCCTGGTTTGATCCCCTTGCAGTCCAAGGGACTCTCAAGAGTCTTCTCCAACACCACAGTTCAAAACCACCAATTCTTTTGTGCTCAGCCTTTATAGTCCAACTCTCACATTCATATATGTCTACTGGAAAGACCATAACTTTGACTATATGGATTTGTCAGCAAAGTGATGTCTTTGCTTTTTAATATGCTGTCTAGGTTTATCATAGCTTTCCTTCCAAGTAGCGAGCATCTTCTAATTTCATGGCTGCAGTCACCATCCGCAGTGATTTCAAAGCTCAAGAAGAGAAAATCTGTCACTGCTTCCACTTTCTCCGCTTCTTTGCCATAAAGTCATGGGAGTAGATGCCCTGAGTCTTCTTACCTGCTTGCTTTTACACCTGTGTATTGACACCAGGTTGTGGTGAATAAAGTGCAAAGTTTTCTGTAGACACCAAACAAGGAGTATACACAACTAATGCTCAAAAGAACTAAACATCCCAGATGGACTTCAGGGGAGGATGTTTGAGTATAGACAAGGAGTATAGATAACTAATGCTCAAAAGACCTAAACATCCTGCATGGGTTTCAGGGGAGGATGTTTGAAGGAAGGGGAAGGGAGAGAGTTGCAGGGTGTGTGATCAGCTCATGCACCATCCTCTGACTAGCTGATGGTGAAGTAATAAGGATTAACCTCTTTGATCCTCAGGCTCCAGCTTGTTTTGGAGGTACATGTTCATGGTCTTTATGCAGGTAACTTCTCTCATGTGATGGGCATTTTAGTATCTAAAAAGCTCAGGATTGTGCATCAGACACTGTTATCTTTATCTTTCAGAGAGGAACTCAAAATATATGGCTGATTTATAGTTCAAACTGTTACTAATTTTCTAGGCTTAACTGCTACACGTTGTTACTACATGTTCACTTTTTTTCGATCACTAATTCTTCAGCTAGCCTTTTGTGACTTAGAGGAGAGCTGGGAGACTAAACCTTGTCTACAAACAAGAGGCAGGTAGAGAGTACGGGAAAAGAGGCAAGGGAGTCTGTCCAGGAAGGCCCCATAGAGCCCTGTTCAGTTACACTGTCTGTTTACCTGGAAATTGTATTTCCAGTTATAATAAAATGCTTCAAACACTGTAAGTATACTTAAGACTTTTAAAAGAAATTGCAAGTGGGAGTTTCAGAGAGAGTCTAAATAAAACACAATTATAAATGACTCCTAAAGGAAGTTTTTAATTTTAATAATGTCACTTGTCTGCTGATATTTCACTGTGTTTTGTGACCTCGCAGACTTCATGGGGCTGTCAGACAGGCTTCTAAAAACATCATTCTCAAAAAAAAAAAAAAAAAAAAAACATCATTCTCTTTTGAACATATGTGCTTTACTGAAACTTCCAGGTACTTTGATCAAAAACTCATGACTGGTTTTTTATATAATAAATTAACTGTGAACACATAGACCAAATAAGAAATGTATTAATAAATAAATAGTGTGAAATTCTCTAAGTATATGCATGTTGGGAAATAATTCCCCTTTACTTGAGAATTTCATTTGATCAATCTATGGATAAATAGATAAAGCATAATGTGGCATATACGTACAATGAAATAGTATTCACCCTTAAAAAGGAAAGAAATTCTGAAACACACTACAACATGAATGAATCTTGGCATTTGCTAAGTGGAGTAAACCAGACACAAGAGAACAAATGGTGAATGACTGCACTTAAAGTATGCATGGAAAAACAAACTGGTTCCAAATAGGAAAAGAAGTACGTCAAGGCTGTATATTGTCACCCTGCTTATTTAATTTATATACAGAGTACATCATGAGAAACGCTGGGCTGGATGAAGCACAAGATGGAATCAGGATTGCTGGAAGAAATATCAATAACCTCAGATATGCAGATGATACCACCCTCATGGCAGAAAGCAAAGAACTAAAGAGCCTCTTGATGAAAGTAAAAGAGGAGAGTGAAAAAGTTGGATTAAAGTTCAACATTCAGGAAACTAAGATCATGGCATACGGTCCCATCACTTCATGGCAAATAGATGGAGAAACAGTGGAAACAATGGCTGACTTAATTTTGGGGGGCTCCAAAATCACTGCAGATGGTGATTGTAGCCATGAAATTAAAAGGCGCTTACTCCTTGGAAGAAAAGCCATGACCAATCTAGATAGCATATTAAAAAGTAGAGATATTACTTGGCCAACAAAGGTTCATCTAGTCAAGGCTATGGTTTTTCCAGTGGTCATGTATGAACATGAGAGCTGGACTATAAAGAAAACTGAGTGCCAAAGAACTGATGCTTTTGAACTGTGGTATTGGAGAAGACTCTTGAGCATCCCTTGGACTGCAAGGAGATCCAACCAGTCCATCCTAAAGGAAATCAGTCCTGAATATTCATTGGAAGGACTGACGTTGAAGCTGAAATGCCAATACTTTGGCCACCTGATGTGAAGAACTGACTTGTTTGAAAAGACCCTGATGCGGGGAAAGAGTGAGGGCAGGAGGAGAAGGGGACGACAGAGGATGAGATGGTTGGATGGCATCACCGACTCAATGGACATGAGTTTGAGTAAACTCCGGGAGTTGGTGATGGACAGGCAGGCCTGGTGTGCTGCAGTCCATGGGGTCACAAAGAGTCAGACATGACTGAGTGAGTGAACTGAACTGACTAAAGGTATGTATAGTAGTCATTTGTAAAGCCAGGAAATAGAACAGTGGTTACCAGGGGCAGGAAGAAGGGAATGGCTAAATACTGTTTAATAGGTACAGAATTTCCGTTTGGGATGATGAAAAGATTATGGCGATGAATGATGATCCAATGATATAACAGTGTTAATGTACTTAATTCTAACATACTCTACACTTAAAAATGATTAACTTTATGTATAGTTTACCAAAATAAAAATAATAAGGTAAAAGAGAAATTTCATTTGAAATCAACATCTTATCAGAAATATTGTTGAAGTTGAATTTATGGTATTATAGGTCTCTTGGGCCTATGTCTATTGATGATCCTATTAAGATAAAAGGGGAAGTTTCATATTATAAAGGCAATCAGTTTGAACTTTACTTTGAATTATTTTGTCTTAATCTTCCTTATATAATGCATTGTTTTTATTTCCAACTAATCTGTCAATTAGTTAAGAAACTATTTTGTTTTAAAATATCAATATTAGAAGTCAACAGGTCTTTTTATTAAGCATCTGTACAAGCAAGGAAAATAATGCTCTCAATCTTTGTCTAGACATTTTTATTTAGAATAAGATATGAATTTTTAAATAATCAGAAATATGTAAAAAATTGAACACAAATGGACATACAGTAGAATATGTTGATCATGTCTATCCAAATCAATGTTCGTATTCATGACAACTAATATTAGTTTTATAAGAATTTTACTGAGACAATGTTATTTTAGATCTTTCCTATTATATTAACGAGTATACTGGCAAACAGAGTAATTAAGAGTCTAGGCCCAGACTTCAGTTTCCTGGGATAAGTATCGACTCTGCTACAAAAAGCTGTGAAAACTTCACAAGTACTTCAACATTCCAGGCTTCAGTTTTCTCATTTAAAATATAGAAAAAGAATAATTACTACCTCATAGAGGTGGTTAATTGAGCTACATATATTAAATACCTATAAACTTGTCTGGCACATAATTTAGCTCAAAAATCAATGTCAGTTGTATTACTGTTGTTCAAATACATAATATTTGACATCATACCAAGATTGCAGACATCCATTTCAAAGTATTTTAAAATCGGTGGTTATTAGGTAGTTATACATCTGTCTTCATGATCTTAATGTCGAGAGGTACCTAGTAGAATTATTTTCAAACCATTTACATGATTAAAGAGATGTCAACAATTTCAGAACAGAACTTTACAATTAATTCAAAACCACGACAATCCCAAAGGGAGAAACAATTTTTATATTATGATGTTCTCTGTAAATCGCCGTTATGGACAAATTGATCTAGATTTGTAATACTATTCTGAAGTATAAGTTAAAAGGGACTCTATCAGAACTGACTTAAAATATTCCACATTTGATGCTTCCCTGATTATCAGAACTGACTTAAAATATTCCACATTTGATGCTTCCCTGAGAACAAGCAGAGAAGAATCACTAACCAACATGACATCTTATGTTTACCTCATACATTTATGGATTCTAATCTTAAACACCAAAAAAAGAATTATTAAATAATTATACATATAAATTTCAAAACTATTTGCTTATATTCACATGCAATGGAAATATCCTGTTTTAGGAGGCAATAATCCAGGCATGTCAGGAAAATAAAGTGTACAAATAGTTCAAAACTGAGCTGTATTTTAAGTTGAGATGATATATTATAAATTTTTTAAAATGTCAGTAAGACAAGGCATTGTATTAAAATATGAGTGAATTTCTCCAAGGTATGTCACATTATGGTACGGTGATAGGCTTGTGCTAATGGCCATTCACAATAGATGCATATCTGAATTCATGATAAGTAAAACTGGAGTTTCTTGTGAAAAAGGTAATTTAGATATAAATACTAGCAAATATAAATTACAAACTAAGTCCTTACACAGTTTTCTAAATAAATTTTCAAGTATTTTAATTCTTGTGGAATTAGTGACTTAATTTTCTTTTAAAACAGATCATTTTCGGAAAAAAATTAATACTAACTTAAAAATTCAGCTTCCTTGAGCAACTCTCGCTTGCTAAACAGCATTCTTGATATGGTGTGCGCTGTGTGAAAACAAAGCCACTTGTATGAAAATAAAGCCACTTTTAAGGTAGCTATTAATGTAACTCTTTGTTTTATAGGAGTCATTTTTTTTTTATGAGCCAGTTTTATTGGCAACTCTGACTCAGATTTGAAAAGGAATTTCAATCATAGCCAGGCAGTTATTATATTTTTGTATTATGTCAGAATAAAGGAAGAGAAAAATGCACATTTCACCAATAATATTAAGGCATCAAAGTATTACTAGAAAATATTATTTGATGTCAGTTCATGCATAGCAATAATAAAGAACTCTAAAGAAACAAAGAATAATGCAAAGAAATCAAATGGCTCTGATAATAACACTTTCTGGAAGAGAAGATTCTTCTCATTTATATGAATCAAATAATACTGATTTAATCTCAAAGTGTGAATTTATCATGATTGTCATATTTTAATCTAAGTAAAGCTCCAATAGCTATACAAAGCATTAAATATTTATCTTCTTATTTACTTTACTTTGGGACTTCCCAGGTGGTGCCAGGCTAAAGAATTTGCCAGCTAGTTCAGGAGACTAGGACTTCCCTGTAGCGTCTGCCTACAATGCAGAATACCCAGGTTCAATCCCTGGGTCAGGAAGATCTCCTGGAGAAGGAAATGGCAACCCACTCCAGTATTCTTGTCTGGAAAATCCCATGGGCAGAGGAACCTGGTAGGCTTCAGTTCATGGGGTAGCAAGGAGTCAGACACGCCTGAGCGATTTCACTTTCACTTTCAGGAGACTGGGTCAGGAAGATCCCCTGGAGTAGGAAATGGCAACCCACTCCAGTATTCTTCTCTGGAAAATTCCATGGACAGAAGAGCCAGGTAGGCTTCAGTTCAAGGGGTCCCGATAAACCAGAGACAACAAAGCACTTGTTAATTCCATGTTGTTCTTTTTTTCCTTTAATCAATTTTCCCAAACATTGACTCACAAATATGTCATATAATTCAGCAAAGCAAAATAAGTATAAGCTATAGATTTTGTTTTAAAGAATGTTACAGAGAACATTATAAAATGCTTCTCTAAAGATGCTGAGGGGGTTGCATGAGTTGGACACAAGTTAGTGACTGAAACAACAACAAAGACACCAAGAGAGACTTCCCTGGTGGCCTAGTGGTTAAGACTCCATGCTTCCAATGCAGGGGGTGTGGGGAACAGGATCCCATATGCAACACAGTGCACCAAAATTAAAAAAAAGAAAAGACAAATAGGCACTGAGAAAGCTCTTCTGTATGATTATCAGCGGAGAAAATTCCTTTCTGACTGAAGTGTTAGCATTGGCAGTGATGATCTTGCTATTATGTTCTACACATGCCAAGGAAAACATTAATCTAAATATAGATTCATATCTAGCCAATGCATAGAATGTGTGACATGGTACTTGGGTTCTATCCTTATGCTTGCTAAAATCTCATCACTTTATTTCCCTAGAATTATTTTCTGTTTGTGCTTCCTAGGCATTGCAATGGTAAAGAACCCACCTGCCAAGTAGGAGTCACAGGTTTCATGGTCACAGGAGCCTGGTAGACTACAGTCTATGGGGTAGCAAAGAGTAGGACGCAACTGAGCATAGCAGGATGTTTGCTATTTAACTAAGGTTTTGATTCCCATAGAAGAAGAACTTTCTTTTTTTTTGCTGATTTCTAAGTCATACTTTTTTTTTCCTTTGTGTGATTTCAGAGTCTAATTGCAAATGTAAAGAGAAAAATAGAAAGTAAATCAAAGGGTGAGGGATGTGTAAACACAAAAAGTTGATTAAAGCTAAAAACATCTTTTGGCACATAAGAAATTCATTTTGGATGTGTTGCTTTAGTGCATACATAGCAATAATTAATTTAGTTAGAAGCACATTTATAATATTCTTTCATATATGTTTATATCATCGATCTAGTTAAAGCTTTCATGTGTGGATGTGAGAGAAAGCTGAGTGCTGAAGAATTGATGCTTTTGAACTGTGGTGTTGAAGACTCTTGAGAGTCCCTTGGACTGCAAGGAGATCCAACCAGTCCATCCTAAAGGAGATCAGTCCTGAATATTCATTGGAAGGACTGGTGCTGAAGTTGAAACTCCAATACTTTGGCCGCCTGATGTGAAGAACTGACTCATTTGAAAAGACCCTGATGTTGGGAAAGACTGAAGGCAGGAGGAGAAGGGGACAACAGAGGATGAGATGACTGGATGGCATCACTGACTCAGTGGACATGAGTTTGAGCAAACTCCGGGAGTTGGTGATGGACAGGGAGGCCTGGCGTGCTGCAGTTCACTGGGGTCGCAAAGAGTCGGACACAACTGAGCGACTAAACAACTGAACTGATATCATCAAGCCAGAATATGAACTAAGTCAGGAATGCCATCTCACCTTATAGGCTACTGTGAGGGAGAGTCTAAGAATAGACACGTTTTTTGACTATCTAAAGGGATATAGGGATGACATCTACTCCAGATACTGTTTCCTATGGAGAAATAAACAACCTGATGCAGCTATTAAAATATAAGAAATGTAGTTTTATCATAGTTTATGTGTCTATGTGTTGAATTACTTTTAGTCTATTTATTTCCTTGATATGTCATATATATATAACCGAGAAAGAAGTTGATGTGGATATTATAAAAAGTATATTGTTGTTGTTTAGTCATGTCTGACTATTTGCGACCCCATGGACTGCAGCAGACCAGGCATCCCTGTCATTGACTATCTCCTGGATTTTGCTCAAATTCATATCCATTGAGTTGATGATGCCATCCAGCCATCTCATCCTCTGCCACCCCTTTCTCCTCATGCCCTCAATCTTTCCCAGTGTCAGTCTTTTCCTGTGAGTCAGCTCTTTGCATCAGATTGCCAAAGATGGAGCTTCAACTTTAGCATTAGTCCTCCCAGTGAATATTCAGGGTTGATTTCCTTTAGGATTGACTGGTTTGATCTCTTTGCAGTCCAAGACACTTTCAAGAATCTTCTCCAGCACCAGTTTGAAAGCATTAATTCTTTGGCGCTCAGCCTTTTTTATGGTTCAACTCTCACATCCATACATGATTACTGGAAAACCATAACTTTGACTATACGGACAGTTGTTGGCAAAGTGATGTCTCTGCTTTTTAATACATTGTCTAGGTTTCTCAGAGCTTTTCTTCCAAAGAGCAAGCATCTTTTAATTTCATGGCTTGCAGTCACTGTCTGAAGTGATTTGGGATCCCAAGAAAGTAAAGTCTCACTGTTTCCATTGTTTACTCATCTATTTGCCACTAATGAGACTGGATGCCATGATCTTTGTATTTTGAATTTGAGTTTTAAACCAGCTTTGTCACTCCCCTCTTTCACCTCAAAGTATCAATCTATCTAAATTCTTTTAGCCCTTTTATTTATAAAAGCAAAAGAATTGAGTGATTTGGGATTCCTAAGGTCTGACATGATGTGATTTTACCACACATCTTCAACTTTGTATTGAAAGGTATGAATGTTTTCTAGGAATAAAATTCTTCAAATTAAATCACTTGTTAAATATAAGTTACAATATCTGTATAATTTAAAAGAAAAGAAAATAGCATTTATTTATGAGAAATAAACAAAAAAACCTACTCACTACCTTTTGAAGTTACTTTAAGGAAAGAAAATGATCAGATTACCTTTCTGCACTGTATTAAGAGAATTTGAAGAGTTGATTCTACCTTATAGAAATGTAACAGCTATAAACCCTCACATATGTGCATGCTCAGTCGCTCAGTCATGCCCGACTCTGTGACCCCATGGACTGCAGCTTGCCAGGCTCCTCTGTCCATGGGATTTTCCAGGCAAGAATACTGGAGTGGGTTCCTATTTCCTTCTCCAGGGGATCTTTCTGACCAGGGATCAAACATGCCTCTCCTGCATTAACAGGTGAATACTTTACCACTGAGGCTCCAGGGAATTCTATAAACCCTCATGGATTAAAAAACATGTAGTCTTATATCTCTGTCATCAACTCTTGCTGAGATTTCTTTTTTCAAAATTAGAAACATTTCAAACATTTCAATAACACTATCATTAAGAGTACTTGCCTTCTCATATTTTATACAACACTTTCATATATATTTTCTTACTTGGAACTTAATGTTTTATTGCTCACCAGATAAAAGATAAATGTTGAATAAATAGCATACATGGAGAGAAGCTTGTAATGTGTCTGATGAGCCAGGTACAATAAATTATAAAGCAAAGACAAGATCAAGAATCAGGGGGTAGTAAATACATATGGAGAAAGTGAAAATCACTGAGGAATGAGAGAGATAACAGAAATGGAAACTGTCAGTGCTAGAGAGGACTGTACGTACTGTGCACTGCAGAAAATAAATAATAGAACGAAGTGACTTTTAAATCACTTGAGAAAAGCTTAGTGAAATATCTCTCAGGAAACCTAGTGAAATTCTCTGATAATACAGAAAAATGTTCAATTGCCTAAATTTGTTCCTATCTAGAATAGTATCAGAGCTGTTAACTAATCAGAATGTAACATTCCCATAATGACACTTTATGAGACCCATTTTCCACCTTGCTGCTCCTAAAAATCAAATTACATACATTTAGCAATTTTCTAAGTGCTCTAAAAATATCTTTATTCTCTCATCTTGCTATTTGAAGTTTTATTTTTTCAACTAGCACTTCCTGCAAGAGAAAAATTAACGGGAAAGGCAAAGGACAATTAGAAATAATATTTTCTTTTAGTTTTAAGATTATTGACACCAAAGGAAAGGTCATTTGAGTTTAGTTTAAAATTCAGGTAAATTGCTTCATTTGTTGCTCTTTAAAAAAATAAAAAACATAGTAGAAATACTGACTTGTCTTGTTCATTTAGTAAAAGAGTTGGAGAAGTCCTACCATAGAAGTGGGCTTCCCAAGTGGCGCTAGTGGTAAAGAATCCATCTGCCAGTGGAGGAGACTTTTTAAGAGACACGGGTTCAATCTATGGTTGGGGAAGACCCCTGGAGAAGGGCATGGCAACCCACTCCAGTATTCTTGGCTGGAGAATCCCGTGGACAGAGGAGCCTGGCTGGCTACAGTCTAGAGGATTACAAAGAGTTGAACATGACTACAGAGACTTAGCCCAGCACATACCATAAAAGTAGTGACTTTGTTGTTCTATGTGGACTTTAGACACTTAACAGGATTGTTGAGCCCTTAGAATTTCTAGCTGTATAAACTGAAGGCCTCCATTAGAAAGACTCTTATTCTAGACCAGCGCTATTCAAAGTGCTGTTACTCAACAACTCATGACGCTTATCTGAGAATGAAACTTTAGGTGCTGCATCCTTCCATAAGAAAACCACTGTGTAAGATAATTTTTACCTGAATTAACATATTTGATCTGTAAAATAGTTGACTACAAGTTGATTTTAAGATTTATATGAATTTTACTACAAATTAGTTTATCTTGACCCTACTATATTTAGCAGTTAATTTGTCTAACGTGAACAAAATAAAATTCATAATCAATTAAATGTAAAATAATATAGATAGTGAATGATAAATAGGGGAAATCCTTAGTACCAACAGCCCTTTATTTTAATCCTATGCTCTTTTCATAAATTGCTCACTGTTTAAATAAAATATTCTGTTTCTTGTCTGCTATCTTTGGAAAGCTGTGTATTTAACAATGTAAATATTTTAAAGGATTTTAACTTGAGTTGAAAGTGTATGATTATGTTTGCATGCATAGTCAGTATATCATGCACATGCTGAAGGTTTACTTTCTGCTCATGACTAAATAAGTACAAGAAATCTTGTATCAAATAGGGCATATGATGAGTTAGAAAACGTTTTGAAGTCACAGTGATTATACTTCCAAATACGAGCAGCTAACTAAAAAGAAGTTGAGTGCATATGGTTTCCACCAACTTCAAAAAGTTGAATATTTCAAACTAAAATTTGAAACTGAGAGAGTTAATTCCTATGCAGATTGATAAGAAGTCCAGAGTCCAGGAGATGGAGAAAGGGATCTGGGGATCTCAAGAAGGAGTTGGCATCTGGAATGCTCAAGGAGGAAGAAAGGACAAATGTCTTTTTTTCCTCTACATTCAGCAAAAGATTCTGAAATGCAGTTCTTGGATGCAATCTCAAAAACGACAGAATGATCTCTGTTTGCAAGGCTAACCTTTCAATATCACAGTAATCCAAGTCAATGCATGCAAAAAAAGATGTCCTTTTCCCTATAGGGGACTGGAATGCAAAGGAGGAAGTCAAGAAATACCTGGAGAAACAGGCACATTTGGCCTTGGAGTACCGAATGAAGCAGGGCAAAGACTAATAGAGTTTTTCCAAGAGAACGCACTGGTCATAGCAAACACCCTCTTCCAACAACACAAGAGAAGACTCTATACATGGACATCACCAGATGGTCAATACCAAAATCAGATTGATTATATTCTTTGCAGCCAAAGATGGAGAAGCTCTGTACAGTTGGCAAAAACAAAACCAGGAGCTGACTGTGGCTCTGATCATGAACTCATTGCCACATTCAGACTTAGATTGAAGAAAGTAGGGAAAACCACTAGACCATTCAGGTATGACCTAAATCAAATCCCTTATGACTATATAGTGTAAGTGAGAAATACATTCAAGGGATTAGATCTGATAAACAGTTTGCCTGAAGAACTATGGGCAGAGGTTCATGACATTGTACAGGAGGCAGGGATCAAGACCATCCCCAAGAAAAAGAAATGCAAAAAGGTAAAATGGTTGTCTGAGGAGGCCTTACAAATAGCTGTGAAAAGAAGAGAAGTGAAAGGCACAGGAGAAAAGGAAAGCTATATCCCTTTGAATGCAGAGTTCCAAAGAATAGCAAGGAAAGATAAGAAAGCCTTCCTCAGTGATCAATGCAAAGAAATAGAAGAAAGCAATAGAATGGGAAAGAATAGATATCTTCAAGAAAATGAGAGATACCAAAGGAAATTTTCATGCAAAGATTGGCTCAATAAAGGGCAGAAACGGTATGGACCTAACAGAAGCAGAAGATATTAAGAAGACACAGAAAACTATACAAAAAAGATCATCATGACCAAGATAACCACAATGGTGTGATCTCTCAGCTAGAGCCAGACATCCTGGAATGTGAAGTCAAGTGGGCCTTAAGAAGCATCACTAACAAAGAAAGCTAGTGGAGGTGATGAAATTCCAGTTGAGCTATTTCAAATCCTAAAAGATGATGCTATAAAAGTGCTGCACTCAATATGTCAGCAAATCTGGAAAACTCAGCAGTGACCACAGGACTGGAAAAGGTCAGTTTTCATTCCAATCTCTAAGAAAGGAAATCCCAAAGAATGCTCAAACTACCGCACAATTGCTCTCATTCACATGCTAGAAAAGTAATGCTCAAAATTTTCCAAGCCAGGCTGTAACAGAATGTGAACTGTGAATTTCCAAATGTTCAAGCTGGATTTAGAAAAGGCAGAGAAACCAGAGATCAACCTGCCAACATCTGTTGGATAGTTGAAAAAACATGAGAGTTCCAGGAAAACATCTATTTCTGCTTTACTGACTATTCCAAAGCCTTTGACTGTGTGGATCCCAATAAACTGTGGAAAATTCTTAATGAGATGGGAATACCAGACCACCTGACCTGCCTCTTGAGAAACCTGTATGCAGGTCAGGAAGCAACATTTAGAACTGGACATGGAACAACAGACTGGTTCCAAATACAGAAAAGTGAACATCAAGGCTGTATATTGTCATCCTGCTTATTTAACTTCTATGCAGAGTACATCATGAGAAACGCTGGACTGGATGAAGCACAGTTAGAATCAAGATTGCCAGGAGAGATATCAATAACCTCACATATGCAGATGACACCACCCTTATGGCAGAAGGTGAAGAACTAAAGAGCCTCTTGATGAAAGTGAAAGAGGAGAGTGGAAAAGTTGGCTTAAAATTCAACATGGCATCTGGTCCCATTACTTCATGGCAAATACATGGGGCAACAGTGGCCGACTTTATTTTTGGGGGCTCCAAAATCACTGTGGATGGTGACTGCAGCCATGAAATTAAAAGACACTTACTCCTTGGAAGGAAAATTATGACCAACCTAGACAGCATATTAAAAAGCAGAGACATTCTTTTTGTTGCAATGGTGAATGGTATTGTTTCCTTAATTTCTCTTTCTGTTTTTTCATTGTTAGTGTATAGGAATGCAAGGGATTTCTGTGTGTTAATTTTATATCCTGCAACTTTACTATATTCATTAATTAGCTCTAGTAATTTTCTGGAAGAGTCTTTAGGGTTTTCTATGTAGAGGATCATGTCATCTGCAAACAGCGAGAGTTTCACTTCTTCTTTTCCTATCTGGATTCCTTTTACTTCTTTTTCTGCTCTGATTGCTGTGGCCAAAACTTCCAACACTATGTTGAATAGTAGTGGTGAGAGTGGGCATCCTTGTCTTGTTCCTGATTTCAGAGGAAATGCTTTCAATTTTTCACCATTGAGGGTGATGCTTGCTGTGGGTTTGTCATATATAGCTTTTATTATGTTGAGGTATGTTCCTTCTATTCCTGCTTTCTGGAGAGTTTTAATCATAAATGAGTGTTGAATTTTGTCAAAGGCTTTCTCTGCATCTATTGAGATAATCATATGTTTTTTATCTTTCAATTTGTTAATGTGGTGTATTACGTTGATCGATTTGCGGATATTAAAGAATCCTTGCATTCCTGGGATAAAGCCCACTTGGTCATGGTGTATGATTTTTTTAATATGTTGTTGGATTCTGTTTGCTAGAATTTTGTTAAGGATTTTTGCATCTATGTTCATCAGTGATATTGGCCTGTAGTTTTCTTTTTTTGTGGCATCTTTGTCTGGTTTTGGAATTAGGGTGATGGTGGCCTCATAGAATGAGTTTGGAAGTTTACCTTCTTCTGCAATTTTCTGGAAGAGTTTGAGTAAGATAGGTGTTAGCTCTTCTCTAAATTTTTGGTAGAATTCAGCTGTGAAGCCATCTGGTCCTGGGCTTTTGTTTGCTGGAAGATTTCTGATTACAGTTTCGATTTCCTTGCTTGTGATGGCTCTGTTAAGATCTTCTATTTCTTCCTGGTTCAGTTTTGGAAAGTTATACTTTTCTAAGAATTTGTCCATTTCATCCAAGTTGTCCATTTTATTGGCATAGAGCTGCTGGTAGTAGTCTCTTATGATCCTTTGTATTTCAGTGTTGTCTGTTGTGATCTCACCCTTTTCATTTCTTATTTTGTTAATTTGGTTCTTCTCTCTTTGTTTCTTAATGAGTCTTGCTAATGGTTTGTCAATTTTGTTTATTTTTTCAAAAAACCAGCTTTTAGCTTTGTTGATTTTTGCTATGGTCTCTTTAGTTTCTTTTGCATTTATTTCTGCCCTAATTTTTAAGATTTCTTTCCTTCTGCTAACCCTGGGGTTCTTCATTTCTTCCTTCTCTAATTGTTTTAGGTGTAGAGTTAGGTTATTTATTTGGCTTTTTTCTTGTTTCTTGATGTGTGCCTGTAATGCTATGAACCTCCCCCTTAGCACTGCTTTTACAGTGTCCCATAGGTTTTGGGTTGTTGTGTTTTCATTTTCATTTATTTCTATACATACTTTGATTTCTTTTTTGATTTCTTCTATGATTTGTTGGTTATTCAGAAGCGTGTTATTTAGCCTCCATATGTTGGAATTTTTAACAATTTTTTTCCTGTAATTGAGATCTAATCTTACTGCACTGTGGTCAGAAAAGATGACTGGAATGATTTCAATTTTTTTGAATTTTCCAAGACCAGATTTATGGCCCAGGATGTGATCTATTAGGAGTATATCTACCTAAAGAAACAAAAGACCTATACATAGAAAACTATAAAACACTGATGAAAGAAATCAAAGAGGACACAAACAGTTGGAGAAACATACCGTGTTCATGGATTGGAAGAATCAATATTGTCAAAATGGCTATTCTACCCAAAGCAATCTATAGATTCAATGCAATCCCTATCAAGCTACCAACGGTATTTTTCACAGAACTAGAACAAATAATTTCACAATTTGTATGGAAATACAAAAAACCTCGAATAGCCAAAGTAATCTTGAGAAAGAAGAATGGAACTGGAGGAATCAACCTGCCTGACTTCAGACTCTACTACAAAGCCACAGTCATCAAGACAGTATGGTACTGGCACAAAGACAGAAATATAGATCAATGGAACAGAATAGAAAGCCCAGAGATAAATCCACGAACCTATGGACAGCTTATCTTTGACAAAGGAGGCAAGGATATACAATGGAAAAAAGACAATCTCTTTAACAAGTGGTGCTGGGATAACTGGTTAACCACTTGTAAAAGAATGAAACTAGAACACTTCCTAACACCATACACAAAAATAAACTCAAAATGGATTAAAGATCTAAATGTAAGACCAGAAACTATAAAACTCCTAGAGGAGAACATAGGCAAAACACTCTCTGACATAAATCACAGCAAGATCTTCTATGACCCACCTCCCAGAATATTGGAAATAAAAGCAAAAATAAACAAATGGGACTTAATGAAAATTAAAAGCTTTTGCACAACAAAGGAAACTATAAGTAAGGTGAAAAGACAGCCCTCAGATTGGGAGAAAATAATAACAAATGAGGAAACAGACAAAGGATTAATCTCAAAAATATACAAGCAACTCCTGAAGCTCAATTCCAGAAAAATAAACGACCCAATCAAAAAATGGGCCAAAGAACTAAACAGACATTTCTCCAAAGAAGACATACAGATGGCTAACAAACACATGAAAAGATGCTCAACATCACTCATCATCAGAGAAATGCAAATCAAAACCACAATGAGGTACCATTACACGCCAGTCAGGATGGCTGCTATCCAAAAGTCTACAAGCAATAAATGCTGGAGAGGGTGTGGAGAAAAGGGAACCCTCTTACACTGTTGGTGGGAATGCAAACTAGTACAGCCACTATGGAAAACAGTGTGGAGATTTCTTAAAAAACTGGAAATAGAACTGCCATATGACCCAGCAATACCACTTCTGGGCATACACACTGAGGAATCCAGATCTGAAAGAGACACGTGCACCCCAATGTTCATCGCAGCACTGTTTATAATAGCCAGGACATGGAAGCAACCTAGATGCCCATCAGCAGATGAATGGATAAGGAAGCTGTGGTACATATACACCATGGAATATTACTCAGCCCTTAAAAAGAATTCATTTGAATCAGTTCTAATGAGATGGATGAAACTGGAGCCCATTATACAGAGTGAAGTAAGTCAGAAAGATAAAGAACATTACAGTATACTAACACATATATACGGAATTTAGATAGATGGTGGCGATAACCCTATATGCAAAACAGAAAAAGAGACACAGAAATACAGAACAGACTTTTGAACTCTGGGGGAGAACGTGAGGGTGGGATGTTTTGAAAGAACAGCATGTATATTATCTATGGTGAAACGGACCACCAGCCCAGGTGGGATACATGAGTCAGGTGCTCGGGCCTGGTGCACTGGGAGGACCCTGAGGAGTCGGGTGGGGAGGGAGGTGGGAGGGGGGATCGGGATGGGGAATACATGTAACTATATGGCTGATTCATGTCAATGTATGACAAAACCCACTGAAATGTTGTGAGGTGATTGGCCTCCAACTAATAAAATAATATTAAAAAAAAAAAAAAAAAAAAAAAGCAGAGACATTAGTTTGCTGACAAAGGTCCATCTAGCCAAAGCTATGGCTTTTCCAGTAGTCATGTACGGATGTGAGAGTTGGACTGTAAAGAAAGCTGAGCACCAAATACTTGATGATTTTGCACTGTGGTGTTGGAGAAGACTCCTGAGAGAGTCCTTTAGACTGCAAGGAGATCCAACCAGTCCATCTTAAAGGATATCAGTCCTGAATATTAATTAGAAGGACTGATGCTGAAGATGAAACTCCAATACTTTGGCCACCTGATGTGAAGAACTTGCTCATTTGAAAAGACCCTGATGCTGGGAAAGATTGAAGGCAGGTGGAGAAGGGGACAACAGAGGATGAGATGGTTGGATGGCATCACCGACTCAATGGACATGAGTTTGAGTAAACTCCAGGAGTTTTTGATGGACAGGGAGGCCTGGCATGCTGCAGTCCATGGGGTTGCAAAGAGTCGGACACAACTAAGCGACTGAACTGAACTGAATCTGTTGTTACACATTTTAACATTTAAACATTTAGAACATTCATTTGGCACTGTATGATCATCCCACAGACATTTAAACCAACCTAAATTAACTATTACATTGTGGTTTGAATTTGTATCTCTGCCTCTGTGCTGGGGAAGGGAGCTGGGAAGGCCAAGGAGGTGGCAGATAGAAATTTGCTCTTCACTTTCCACATACTACTGCTACTACTATCACTGTAAAATTTTCAGTGAATATTTGTTGAATGCAATGCAGATTCAGAGGTTGTTTATAAATGAGTTTATTTATATTAAATTTTTTAATATTTCTGAT